>NC_087169.1:3732116-3762116 GCF_035594125.1 Scylla paramamosain
AGATAGTAAGTTTTGAAATAACAAATCCCAATTCTCTCTCTCTCTCTCTCTCTCTCTCTCTCTCTCGCAGCAAAGAAGGGCACAGGCAATCAAGGTGAACAGGCTGGCCAGGTATATCTTCCCAATCACCTTTGCTGTTTTAAACTTTATCTACTGGGCAACCTTCTGGGAGTACCTGTAGTAGTAGTAGTAGTAGTGTTTGGTTGCAGAATTAGATTACAACAACGATTTTTTTATTTTTTTATTTCTTCAGTATTATTCAATTTTTTTCTTATTTTAACAACGTTCCTTATTATTTTCATAATTTTTCATCAATTTCCTCGATTTTTTTCAGCATTTCTCAATTTTTTTCAATATTTTTTCACAATTTTTCTCTTCACCTCTTCTTATTTTCTAGTATATATGTGTCATGAAAGTAGTAGTAGGACAGTGGTGGTGGTGGTGGTTGTAGTAGTAGTAGTAGTAATGAATATCTATTTACACTTATAAATTTTATAAAAAAAAAATATATTTTTTTTTTTGTTGTCTTAAAATTTGGTGTATTTCTCTCTCTCTCCCTCTGTATGGTGTCTCTCTCTCTCTCTCTCTCTCTCTCTCTCTCTCTGTATCGTATGTAATCAATAAAACTCGTAATTACAAATAATTTTTTTTATTACTTTTTTTTTATTACTGACAAACATTATCAAGATTACATTACAATTATTATTATTACTATTATTATTATCATTATTACTGTTATTATTATTTTACTGTTATTATTATCAAAAGTTGTAAAGACTGACAGACAGACAGACAGACAGAGACACAGACAAAAGAAAGATATAGAGGTGTGTGTCACTTTTGCCCGCATACCCACTACTGTCTGAAGGGGAAATCATACGGAAGGCTGCCAAAATGAGAATATAAACTTCAGGTTGACAAAAAAATGAAAATAAACGTTGATATAATACAGGATCATCACCTCTGGCAGGGAGCAGAAAAGGGTGTATTAAGATTTCGGTCAGTTAAAAGAATTGTGATTTATTTCGTAATAAAAACTTGTCCAACAAATAAAGGTACTTGGTCTAACAAATAAAGGTACTTGGTCTATTCTTATTCCGAAGAATCGTATATTGATTAACGGTTGTTATAAAGTTAACTGCTCCAGGAATTGAAGATACACCAAGGAGTGGACGAGTTAACGAGGGGGCGAGAACGAGCGGTACAAGTCATAAATGAATAATAATGATAACAAAAACAACGATAATATTTAATCCATGAAGTAAAACAAACAAAAACAACGATAATATTTAATCCATGAAGTAAAACAAACAACACATCAACACACACACACACACACATTGTCATCGATCTATCTCAGTGCGCATACCTGTCCCATCACCACGAGTGCATTGTGTTTAGTGGTCACCTGCGATAATTAGGACAGCGACGCGCGCACGGTCACGTGACGCACCTATTACTGAGGGTGGCCGCGGGCACAGGAGGCGAGTGCTCTTCCTTGCCTTCATTCCACTTTTTGGACGCATTCAGTGACTGTGCGTGAGTGTGGCGGGGTGCAGAGGTGCGTGAAGGAGTGTTGCACCACCTGTAGCAGCTTCATATTACTAAAGTGCGTGAAAGCAGAGTGTGTGTGTAGAGAAATTGAGCGAGGTAATGATAGTCGGCTGTGTGGTTTAAAGTGTTCGTATTTTGTGTCATGTGGTGTGAGAGTGAGTGAGTGCGTGCGTGCGTGCGTGAGTGTGACGTTGTGTGGAGTTGCGTTTAGGTCTGCTTCATCAACTTTATTAACGTCACATGTCTAAGGTGAGTGAGAGTGACAGTTACGTGGCGTTAGTGTTTCTTAATTTGTGACCGCAATTGTCACCCCCACTAATTACATAACCCGATTCGGATTTCGAGCCGTTTTTTACAACTGTCGCCAAGCCATGACCCCATCCAGCATTGCAGCTAGGTTTAAGATTTTCAATTTTGACAATATCTCGTGAGTGGCTTTAAAATACTCGTTAGTTAGGTTTCCAGTGGCTCCTAGCAATATTAGGAATGATACACGCAAGCTACCATGTCTGGAATGGAATGGAATGACCTAAAAATCTGAAAACAAGCAAGCTACCATGCCTGGAATGGACTGGAATGGCCTAAAATCTGGAAAAATATATCTGTTTTGTGATTCCAGTGAGGTTAAAACAAGTATATTTTCTGACATTTCTCATGTTTATTTGCAGTTAGAGGTGATGTGTGGTTAGAACTGTGATGTGGTAGAGCTGTGGTGAATGTGTCCTGTGGTGGAAGACTGGGTGTGTGGTGTTGGGGAAGGAGACAAGGAAAATCAGGTTAGGTTAAGTTAGCTTAGGTATTAATTGTTTACTACTAGTACTAGTAGTACTAGTAGTACTAGCAGTACTAGTACTATTATTCCAGAATGCCGAACAACTCCGATATGGTAAAAGGGGCAAGACGACTTGGTAAAAGGGGCAAGCAGTCTTCCTTTTTCTTCCTCTTCCGTTTTTGCCAAATCATCATCATCATCCTCTTCCAAGACCAAAGGAGGAAAACTAGTCAAAGGAGGAAAGGATTCGGGAACGGGTGGAGGTGCAGGGGTGTCATCTGCTGCAGGTGAGAGAGAGAGAGAGAGCTTGCGTACAAAAAAATACTACTTCTACAACGGGTGGAGCAGGGACATCTGGCAACACTGCAGTATCCTCCTCTTCCTTCTCCTCCTCCTGCACCTCTTCCTCTGCCTCCAAAGTTCGATTTGTGGGCCAACCCAGTTCGGAGGTAAGACAGTGCTAACCCAAGCCAAGCCAGTTATTTCCTTAAGCCCTCAGTGGGAAAAATAATGAAAACAGATGCTTGAAGTGAAGAGATAATTAGAGGAAAATGGAAACATTGAAAAGTGTTTATATTGAAGTAGAAAGAGGAAAAAAAGTTTGTGGGGGAATATAGATGAAAAATGTGATTAATTATAAAGTACACAAGTTTCGACCTTTGAGGGAAGAAGGAAAGGGATTAGAAAATTAATTGTGAAGGAAAGATAGACAAGAAATGTGTGATTTTAATAATAATGCCTTTACTATTATTACTTAGCACGGAGTGAAAATACTGGTTAACTCTTGCACTTGGGAGGTGGACAGAATAGTTGTGAAGGACTGAGAATACAGATTAACTCTTGCACTAATGGATGGATATCACAAGAAAGTCACTGTTTACTGGAATATTACTGATAAATCAACACTGTTTTCACCCACACAGCATGTAATGACGGTGCAACTCTTGCACTTGGGAGGTGGACAGAATAGTGGTGAAGGACTGAGAATACAGATTAACTCTTGCACTAATGGATGGATATCACAAGAAAGTCACTGTTTACTGGAATATTACTGATAAATCAACACTGTTTTCACCCACACAGCATGTAATGACGGTGCTGGAGCTCCCCGAGGATCCTGACTACTCCTTTAAGAAATCTATTGATGCCTCAGTGAATGAGGTTGTTAACGTCGCTAAGCTGCTGCTAACGGCCACGGATGAGGTGAGATCTATTGGTGCCTCCGTGAACGGGGTTGTTAACGTCGCTGAGCTGCTGCTAACGGCTACGGATGAGGAGAGAGAGAGAGAGACAGAGATATTAAGAAACGAATAATATACAAATTAAATCACCACCTGACCTCTACGTCCCCACAGGTACGGAAGCTGATCCTTAACGAGTGCGACATGGTCCTGCAGTGCAAGGTGTGCAAAAATTTGTTCAGCTCGGTCGATAATTTCTTGACGCACAAACGAATTTACTGCCAGGAAGAGTTTGCTGATCAGACACTTCTTCACCGCGTAAGTTGAAACCCCAAGTAACTTCCACTAACGCGTTAAACACAATAATAGCAATAACAGTTGTAGAAAAATCGTAACTCTTAGACCCTGACAAAAAGTACTGTAACTTCACTACAACCCTCTCTACACAACCCTTCAAACACCAACAGAAGCAACAACACTAGCTACACCACCACTAGCACCCGCACGCCCACCCCAGCAGCATCAGCGGCAGTAGAAGCAAAAATACTAACATTTCTTCAGCTGCTCAGTCACGGCCAACGTGGTGACAAAGGAGGCCTGGCGGATGGGACAGGTGGATATCCAACTCATGGGGCCGTGATGGGAACGCTGGTGTACAGAAAGAGTCTCGGGTGTTGCGAAGCGGGTGTTGCCTGTTGGAAGGTGGTGATTAGGGTGGGGATGGGGGTAGGCTGTCGATCTCTCTGAGAGAGAGAGAGAGAGATGGGGGTAGGCTGTCGATCTCTCTCAGAGAGAGAGAGAGAGAGAGAGAGCTAATAACCTAACCTCACCTTACTTGCAGGTGTCTCGGAGGGTGTGAGAGATGAGCGTGGCCCTGGAAGAGAGCGGGGAGGTGGTCCAGCCAGTGCTAGACAGTGTGGACAACATGGAGTTGGATAAACGAATAGTTGATCCCAGTGTGAGGCCGGGGAGGCCGGCTCATCACCTCCTGTGTCCACTGTGTCAGTGTCTGTAAGAGAGAGAGAGAGAGAGACTCAGAGAGAGAGAGAGAGAGAGAGAGAGAGAGAGAGAGGCATAGGAATAGGACTCTTTCGCTAATTCTCTCTCTCCCTCTCTCTCTCTCTCTCTCTTTCTCTCTCAGAGAGAGAGAATTAGCGAAAGAGTCCTATTCCTATGCCTCTCTCTCTCTCTCTCAGACAGACACTGACACAGTGGACACAGGTGGTGATGAGCCGGCCTCCCCGGCCTCACACTGGGGTCAACTATTCGTTTATCCAACTCCATGTTGTCCACACTGTCTAGCACTGGCTGGACCACCTCCCCGCTCTCTTCCAGAGCCACGCTCATCTCTCACACCCTCCGAGACACCTGCAAGTGAGGTGAGGTTAGGTTAGGTTATTAGCTCTCTCTCTCTCTCTCTCTCTCTCTCTCTCTCAAAAAGAACTCTCAAGAAAACTCAAGAAAAAACATTTTTAAGTACCGAAAAAAAAATAAAATAGAAATTACAAGAGACGCTGATAATATAACGATATATTTTTTCATTTTTTATTAATTTCGAGAACTACAAAAGTTAGAAAAACGTTCAGCTGCCGAGAAAATATCGAAATAAAAATGATCGTAACGTTCAGCTGCCGAGAAAATACCGAAATGATCTTTTTTTTTTTTCATTTCCTTTATTATTAAATCGTGTTGTAAACGTTTATAGTAAAAAAAAAAGTTATTTTCGTGTTCACTTCATCTATTCATCTGTTTATTTATTCATTTATTATTATTACCGTTTCAATTTAAAACCCGCTTAGGGAAGGTAGGGGCATCATAGAAAAGAGGAAGGAGGGGCTCTCTCTCCAGTACACATGTAAACTTTGCGCATATGTATGTATGTGTGTTGTGTGTGTGTGTGTGTGTGTGGAGGGAAGCCGTACATCTGTTGAATTCAAAGGCTACGCAGGCCACAATCCCTCCAACAAGAACAGCAACAACAACGATTCTACTACTACAGTCCCCCCTACAACAACAACTTACGCGGTGAAGAAGTGTCCGATCAGCAAACTCTTCCTGGCAGTAAATTCGTTTGTGCATCAAGGAATTATCGACCGAGCTGAACAAATTTTTGCACACCTTGCACTGCAGGACCATGTCGCACTCGTTAAGGATCAGCTTCCGTACCTGTGGGGGCGCAGAGGTCAGGTCAGGTGAGGGTGATTTAATTTGTATATTATTCTTTTCTTAATATCTCTGTCTCTGTCTTTCTCTCTCACCTCATCCGTGGCCGTTAGCAGCAGCTCAGCGACGTTAACAACCCCGTTCACGGAGGCACCAGTAGATCTCACCTCATCCGTGGCCGTTAGCAGCAGCTTAGCGACGTTAACAACCTCGTTCACTGAGGCATCAATAGATTTCTTCAAGGAGTAGTCAGGATCCTCGGGGAGCTCCAGCACCGTCATTACATGCTGTGTGGGTGAAAACAGTGTTGATTTATCAGTAATATTCCAGTAAACAGTGACTTTCTTGTGATATCCATCCATTAGTGCAAGAGTTAATCTGTATTCTCAGTCCTTCACAACTATTCTGTCCACCTCCCTAGTGCAAAAGTTAACAAGTATTTTCACTCCTTGCTAAGTAATAGTAAAGGTATTGTTATTATTATTATTTTACAAAATCACACATTTCTTATCTATCTTTCCTTCATAATTTTTTAATCCCTTTCCTTCTTCCCTCAAAGGTCAAAACTTGTGTACTTTATAATTAATCACATTTTTCATCTATATTCCCCCATAAACTATTTTTTTTCCTTTCTACTTCAATATAAACACTTTTCAATGTTGAAATTTTCCTCTAATTATCTCTTCACTTCAAGCATCTGTTTTCATTATTTTTCCCACTGATGGCTTAAGGAAATACTTGGCTTGGCTTGGGTTAGCACTGTCTTACCTCCGAACTGGGTTGGCCCACAAATCGAACTTTGGAGCCAGAGGAAGAGGTGCAGGAGGAGGAGGAGGATGCTGCAGTGTTGCCAGATGTCCCTGCTCCACCCGTTGTAGAAGTAGAATTTTTTTGTACGCATGCTCTCTCTCTCTCTCTCTCTCTCTCTCTCTCTTGCAGCAGATGACACCCCTGCACCTCCTACCGTTCCCGAATTCTTTCCTCCTTTGACTTGTTTTCCCCCTCCTCCTTTGGTCTTGGAGGAGGAAGAGGAGGAGGATGATGATTTGGCAAAAACGGAAGAGGAAGACTGCTTGCCCCTTTTACCAAGTCATCTTGCCCCTTTTACCATGTCGGGAGTTGTTCGGCATTCTGGAATAATAGTACTACTGCTAGTACTACTAGTACTAGTAGTAAACAATTAATACCTAAGCTAACTTAACCTAACCTGATTTTCCTTGTCTCCTGCCCCCTCCCCCTAACACCACACACCCAGTCTTCCACCACAGGACACATTCACCACAGCTCTACCACATCACATTTCTAACCACACATCACCTGTAACTGGAAGTGAACAAGATAAATGTCAGAAAATATACTTGTTTTAACCTCACTGGAATCACAAAACAGATATATTTTTCCAGATTTTAGGCCATTCCAGTCCATTCCAGGCATGGTAGCTTACTTGTTTCCAGATTTTAGGTCAGAAAATATACTTGGTTTAACCTCACTGGAATCACAAAACATATTTTTTTTCCAGATTTTAGGTCATTCCAGTCCATTCCAGGCATGGTAGCTTGCTTGTTTCCAGATTTTAGGTCATTCCAGTCGATTCCAGGCATGGTAGCTTGCGTGTATCATTCCTAATATTGCTAGGAACCACTGGAAACCTAACTAACGAGTATTTTAAAGCCACTCACGAGATATTGTCAAAATTGAAAGAATCTTAAACCTAGCTGCAATGCTGGATGGGATCATGGCTTAGCGACAGGCGACAGTTGTAAAAAACGGCTCGAAATCCGAATCGGGTTATGTAATTAGTGGGGGTGACACAATTGCGTTCACAAATTAAGAAACACTAACGCCACGTAACTGTCACTCTCACTCACCTTAGACATGTGACGTTAATAAAGTTGATGAAGCAGACCTAAACGTAACTCCACACAACGTCACACTCACGCACGCACGCACGCACTCACTCACTCACTCACTCTCACACCACATGACACAAAATACGAACATTTTAAACCACACAGCCGACTATCATTACCTCGCTCAATTTCTCTACACACACACACTCTGCTTTCACGCACCTTAGTAATATGAAGCTGCTACAGGTGATGCAACACTCCTTCACGCACCTCTGCACCCCGCCACGCTCACGCACAGTCAGTGAATGCGTCACAGAGTGGAATGAAGGCAAGGAAGAGCACTCTCCTCCTGTGCCCGCGGCCACCCTCAGTAATAGGTGCGTCACGTGACCGTGCGCGCGTCGCTGTCCTAATTATCGCAGGTGACCACTAAACACAATGCACTCGTGGTGATGGGACAGGTATGCGCACTGAGATATATCGATGACAATGTGTGTGTGTGTGTGTGTGTTGATGTGTTGTTTGTTTTATTTCATGGATTAAATATTATCGTTGTTTTTGTTATCATTATTATTCATTTATGACTTGTACCGCTCGTTCTCGCCCCCTCGTTAACTCGTCCACTCCTTGGTGTATCTTCAATTCCTGGAGCAGTTAACTTTATAACAACCGTTTATCAATATACGATCCTTCGAAATAAGTACTTGGTGTATCTTCAATTCCTGGAGCAGTTAACTTATAACAACCGTTTATCAATATACGATCCTTCGAAATAAGTACCTTCATTTGTTGGATAAGTTTTTATTACGAAAGCAATCACAATTCTTTTAACTGACCGAAATCTTAATACACCCTTTTCTGCTCCCTGCCAGAGGTGATGATCCTGTATTATATCAACGCTTATTTTCATTTTTTTGTCAACCTTAAGTTTATATTCTCATTTTGGCAGCCTTCCGTATGATTTCCCCTTCAGACAGTAGTGGGTATGCTTGCAAAAATTACACACACCTCTATCTATCTTTCTTTTGTCTGTGTCTGTCTGTCTGTCTGTCTGTCAGTCTTTACAACCTTTGATAATAATAACAGTAAAAATAATAATAATAACCGTAATAATGATAATAATAGTAATAATAATAATAATTGTAATCTTGATAATGTTTGTCAGTAATAAAAAGAATTATTTGTAATTACGAGTTTTATTGATTACATACCATACTGAGAGAGAGAGAGAGAGAGAGAGAGAGAGAGAGAGAGAGAGAGAGAGAGAGAGAGAGAGAGAGAGAGAATTGGGGATTTGTTATCATTTCAAAACTTACTATCTTCACATTTATGACTTATTCAAACGCACAAACGTACCTTGACAGTTGTGAAATTAATTTTTGCGCTTCCATATTTTGTGCAGTTCTTCAATTTGCGCAAGTGTGATTCGTCTCCCATTATCACACTGATGACTGCGTATTCCATTAATGCCAGAAACACGAAGCTAGAGAGAGGGAGAGAGAGTATTAGTAGTAGTTGCAGCAGTAATAGTAGTAGTAGTAGTAGTAGTATAAGTAGCAGTAGTAGCCTTGTTTAGAGCAGTGGTTCCCAAACTTTTTCTGGTCGTTGCCCACTTTTCATACATGATCCTTGTCCATGCCCCGTCCCCCCACAACCCTAACCCGTGACTACCGTGAGTGTGTACAGTGCTACACTCATTACGTCCATATATAACAACCACTCTAGCAAATCCTGTAATTTCATTGATTCCATTTGCTATTTTTCTTTTGTTAATTACTAATAAAGAAATTTGTATTTTGCCTTAGCTGAATCTCATATAATTATTGAAATGGTACTAAAGAAGTAATATAATGCACATAAAAAAATTCATACGTAGACTAATTAAAAATTGCATTATTGTGAAAAGCTGTTTAGCAATAAGCTAAACTCCTTTGGTTTTATTTATGCATAGCCTCAGATTATGGCCTCCTACATTCTGCTATATGGCCCCCCCGGGGGCCATGGCCCCCAGTTTTGAAACCACTGGTTTAGAGGATAAGGAGAAAATTACATGGTGCCACGTTTCACTAAGTCTATCGTTAAAATTTCCTGTTTTCTGTTATCTTTTCTCCCATTCCCTCCCTCCTCTTTTCTCCTCTCCCTCACATCTCCCCCCTGTCCCCTTTCCCCCTAACTCTCCCTTATATATATATATATATATATATATATATATATATATATATATATATATATATATATATATATATATATATATAGGGGAGAGTTAGGGGGGAAAGGGGATATATATATATATATATATATATATATATATATATATATATATATATATATATATATATATATATATATATATATATATATATATATATATATATATATATATATATATATATATATATATATATATATATATATATATATATATATATATTCCAACCTGTTAATAATGTAGAAATGTCAATCTGTTACTAGAACCGTAAAAACACCCTTGAAAACCCGTGGCACTTCAACTACAGCCTTTGCAACGCAGAAATATTGTTAATCTGTAACAAGAACCGTAAAAACACCCTTGAAAAACCCATCTCACTTCAACTAGAGCCTTTTGAATCTAGAAATGTTGTTAATCTGTCACTAGAACTTTCCTCTTCTGCTCCACGCAACCTTACATCATTCAACACATCATTTCCTTTTACTCTTCCTGTACTTTTTACCAAATTCTGACAGCACGCCCTGCCTGTTGTTTCCTGCTGACAGCACGCCCTGCCTGTTGTTTCCTGCTGGCAGCACGCCCTGTCTGTTGTTTCCTGCTGGTAGCACGCCCTGTCTGTTGTTTCCTGCTGGCAGGACGCCCTGTCTGTTGTTTCCTGCTGGCAGCACGCCCTGTCTGTTGTTTCCTGCCGGCAGCACGCCCTGTCTGTTGTTTCCTGCTGCCAGCACGCCCTGTCTGTTGTTTCCTGCTGCCAGCACGCCCTGTCTGTTGTTTCCTCCTGGCAGCACGCCCTGTCTTTTGTGTACTGCTGGCAGGACGCCCTGTCTATTGTTTCCTGCTGGCAGCACGCCCTGTCTGTTGTTTCCTGCTGGCAGCACGCCCTGTCTTTTGTGTACTGCTGGCAGGACGCCCTGTCTATTGTTTCCTGCTGGCAGCACGCCCTGCCAGTTGTTTCCTGCTGCCAGCACGCCCTGTCTATTGTTTCGTGCTGGCAGCACGCCCTGCCTGTTGTTTCCTGCTGGCAGCACGCCCTGTCTGTTGTTTCCTGCTGGCAGCACGCCCTGTCTGTTGTTTCCTGCTGCCAGCACGCCCTTGTCTATTGTTTCCTGCTGGCAGCACGCCCTGCCTGTTGTTTCTTGCTGGCAGCACGCCCTGTCTGTTGTTTCCTGCTGGCAGCACGCCCTGTCTGTTGTTTCCTGCTGGCAGCACGCCCTGTCTGTTGTTTCCTGCTGGCAGCGGGTCCTTTCTGTTGTTTCCTGCTGGCAGCACGCCCTGTCTGTTGTTTCCTGCTGGCAGCACGCCCTGTCTGTTGTGGTACTGCTGGCAGGACGCCCTGTTTGCTGGCGCCTCTCTCAATTTAGAAAAAGTTTCCCCTCAATTATTACCTTCACCTCCAGTCCACTGTGCTTTTTCTTCTCTCTCTCTCTCTCTCTCTCTCTCTCTCCTCTCTCTCTCTCTCTCTCTCTCTCTCTCTCTCTCTCTCTCTCTCTCTCTCTCTCTCTCTCTCTCTCTCTCTCTCAAAAGAAAACACATTTTTAAATACCGAAAAAATTTATAAAAATAGAAATACAAGAGACGCTGATAATGTAACGAAATATTTTTCATTTATTTTATTCATTTCGAGAAGTACAAAACACCCTTAGAAAAACGTCTCCATTGCGAGAATATACCGAAATAAAAATAAAAACATGTTTTTTTTTCTTTCATTTTCTTCACGTTTATTAAATCTCTCTCTCTCTCTCTCTCTCTCTCTCTCTCTCTCTCTCTCTCTCTCTCTCTCTCTCTCTCTCTCTCTCTCTCTCTCTCTCTCTCTCTCTCTCTCTCATAATAATAATAATAATAATAATAATAATAATAATAATAGTTCTTCTTTTCCTCCTCCTCCTCCTCCTCCTCCTCCTGCTCCTCTTCCTTCTCCTCCAATCCTTTTTCTCTTCCTCCTCTTCTTCTTACTACTACCACCACAACTACTATTACTACTACTACTACTACTACTACTACTACTACAATCACAATTATCATTATTATTATCCTTGACTACCACCACAGCAACCACTATTACTACTACAACTACCACCACCACCAACATTGCTCGCCACCACAATTTGTCTGCCACAACCACAAGTGCGTCCTACCACAATTTAAATGCGATACTTATGACCACTGTGGTGACGGTAGTGATAAAATGGATTGTGGTAGTAGTCTTGGTGGTGGTGGTGTTGTTGTTGGTGGTGGTGGTGGTGGTGATGGTGGTGGTGTATGGAAAGTCATGCTGGTAGGCGGAAAACATGACTACAGTGGAAATGTTATGGTAAGTACAATTGTGGTAGCTATAATTGTTGTAGTAAAAATTTTGGTAGTTAAAATTGTGGTAGTTACAATTGTGGTGGTAGAAATTGTGGTAGTTTAAACTATGGTAGTTAAAATTGTGGTAGTTACAATTGTGGTAGTTAAAATTGTGGTTACGAATTGGTCAAGAATTGTGATTACGAATGTTGCTGCTGCTACTATTACTATTACTACTACTACTATTACTTCATTGCTACTAGTACTATTACTAACCTAACCCTTTACTCTTCCTCAGATTCGCATCATCAGCAACAACAACAACAACAACAACAACAACAACAACAACAACAACAATAATGGCAGTAGTAGCAGTAGTAGTGAATGGTCATACATATATGATGACTATTTTGATTATCAGGCGGCCGATGTTGTGTGTTGAACTATCGTCTTAAAGGAGCCATAAAATTTACTAGGAATAACTATTTCGGTGATAGTAATAGTGGTAAGCAATAGTAGTAGTAGTAGTAGTAGTTGTAGCAAAATATGCTATAATGTCAATAGGGTCTCCTTTATACCGGAAGCTGGAAGGAAGAATAATATAATTTAACACAAACACCTAAGAACTTCACCACTTCATTGTAAGAACATTGTAGAACTCACTGTTAGAAAAATAGATAACTTTTTCCTTCCACACTTTCCTTCCTTCCTTCTTCACCGTATCCTCCTCCTTCAATCCTTCCTCATCCCTGCACGCCCACTCTCCTACAAAGGGTTTCCGTCAAAATACGGGCAGCGATCAAGTGATTCTTCGCCGCCACACGCAGACACACACACACACACACACACACAGAGAGAGAGAGAGAGAGAGAGAGAGAGAGAGAGAGAGAGAGAGAGAGAGAGAGAGAGAGAGAGAGAGAGAGAGAGAGAGAGAGAGAGAGAGAGAGAGAGAGAGAGAGAGAGAGAGAGAGAGAGAAAGAAAGAAAGAAAGAAAGAAAGAAAGAAAGAAAGAAAGAAAGAAAGAAAGAAAGAAAGAAAGAAAGAAAGAAAGAAAGAAAGAAAGAAAGAAAGAAAGAAAGAAAGAGAGAGAGAGAGAGAGAGAGAGAGAGAGAGAGAGAGAGAGAGAGAGAGAGAGAGAGAGAGAGAGAGAGAGAGAGAGAGAGAGAGCATGGCTCCATACATACGTGTTCCTCTTTTCACCGCCACACACACACACACACACACACACATACAGAGAGAGAGAGAGAGAGAGAGAGAGAGAGAGAGAGAGAGAGAGAGAGAGAGAGAGAGAGAGAGAGAGAGAGAGAGAGAGAGAGAGAGAGAGAGAGAGAGAGAGAGAGAGCATGGCTCCATACATACGTGTTCCTCTTTTCACCGCCACACACACACACACACACACACAGAGAGAGAGAGAGAGAGAGAGAGAGAGAGAGAGAGAGAGAGAGAGCATGGCTCCATACATACGTGTTCCTCTTTTAGGATTACAAATTGTTAAGTAGCCAGCTATTCGTCATAATATTCCCTTCATTATTAAAACACACTACCTCGTCTTGTCAGGTGAATGTTATTTGGACGTGCTGTATAACCAATATTAATGTGTGTGTCTGTGTGTGTGCGTGTATGTGTGTGTGTGTGTGTGTGTGTGTGTGTGTGTGTGTGTGTGTGTGTGTGTGTGTGAACATAAGAACATAAGAAATAAGGGAAGCTGCAAGAAGCAACCAGGCTTACACGTGGCAGTCCCTGTATGAAACACACCTACCTATTTCCATCTGCTATCCCCATCCATAAACTTGTCTAATCTTCTCTTAAAGCTCTCTAGTGTCCTAGCACTAACTACATGATTACTGAGTCCGTTCCACTCATGTACCACTCTATTTGAGAACCATTTTTTTCCTATCTCCTTCCTAAACCTAAATTTTTCAAGCTTGAACCCGTTATTTCTTGTTCTACCCTGGTTGCTGATCCTAAGAATTTTGCTTACATCTCCCTTGTTATAACCCTTATACCACTTAAACACTTCTATCAGGTCCCCTCTTAACCTACGTCTCTCTAAAGAATGTAAATTTAACAGCTTCAACCTCGCCTCGTAAGGAATGCTCCTCATCCCCTGTATCCTTTTAGTCATTCTCCTCTGTACTGATTCTAATAGACCTATATCTTTCCTGTAATGTGGGGACCAGAACTGCACAGCGTAGTCTAGATGAGATCTGACCAGCCAAGTATAACTTTAATATTACTTCCGGCCTTCTACTTTTAACACACCTAAAAATGAATCCTAGTACCCTATTTGCCCTGTTTCTGGCTTCTATGCATTGTTTCCCTAGACGGAGTTCAGAGTTAACTATAACTCCTAAATCTTTGAGTTAACTATAACTCCTAAATCTTTCTCGTACCGTGTACCTACCAGAGTTTGGTTGTTTAATGTGTACCTATTGTGTGGGTTTCCTCTACTTACGCTAAGTACTTTGCATTTATTGATATTAAATTGCATTTTCCATCTATCCGTCCATTCATTCATCCTATCTAAATCTGCCTGCAAGGCGATGGCATCCGATTCTGACCTAATTAATCTACCTATCTTTGTGTCATCCGCAAATTTACTAACATCACTACTAATTCCACTATCTAAGTCATTGATATATATTAGAAATAACAATGGGCCTAATACTGATCCCTGTGGCACCCCACTAATTTCATGACCCCACTCGGATTTCGAGCTGTTTATTACCACTCTCTGTCGCCTGTTACAAGCCATGACCCTATCCAGCCTAACACCTTCCCATCTATCCCGTGTGCCCTAACCTTTCTCAGGAGCCTTTGATGGGGTACCTTGTCAAATGTTTTACTAAAGTCCAGATATAAGATATCATAACTATCACCATTATCTACTGCCTCATACACCTTACTGTAAAAACTTAACAAGTTTGTCAGGCAAGACTTCCCCTTCGTGAAGCCATGCTGTGACTGATTTATCAAGTTATGTTTGTCTAAATGCTCCCTAATGTTCCTCGCTATTATTGACTCTAACATTTTACCTACAACTGAAGTTAAGCTGACAGGTCTATAGTTAGACGCTAAAGTTTCATCTCCTTTCTTAAAGATGGGTAGTACATTAGCCTGCCTCCAGATTACTGGTACCTCACCCGACTCCAGTGATTTCCTAAAGACAGAAACTAACGGCTCACTAATAATCTCTTTACATTCCTTAAGTACTCTGGGATATATTTCATCGGTCCTGGTGTCTTGGACTTTTTTAGCCTATCTATTTCCTGTTCCACTATCTCCCTAGTTATGGAAATATCTGTCAGCTTCTCATTCTCATCTGCTCTAAACATCTGTTCACTATTTGGCATATCCTGCATGTTTTCCTGGGTGAAGACAGTTAAAAAATAATCCTTCAGAAGTTTATTAATCTCCTCTCCAGAACTAACCAGCTCCCCATCTGCTGCCTTTAATTGACCTACAGTATCCTTATTCTTCGTCCTGTATAGCTGATAAAATCCCTTTGGGGTCCGTCCTCGCCTGGCTGGCTACCTTTGATTCATAATTGCCCTTAGCTTCTCTCGTTAACTTGCTGACTGTTCTAACTAATTCATTATACTGTGACCTTAAAACTTCTTCACCTGCCCTTAATCTCTTATATATACTTTTCTTACGCCCTATATAATGCTTTAATCTTTTATGGAAGGATTCTTTAGATAAATGGTATTCCTCTTTATTTGGTGCTTATTTCAAGGATTCTCAAGTTTTACACCAGAAGGTCAGTCAATAAAAGGTGTTACACGTTCATTGACATTATTGCAGTTCCTGTGCATGTGATTTGTTCGTGGAAAGGTCAGATAAGAAATTGATGCTTTTCTCTCTCTCTCTCTCTCTCTCTCTCTCTCTCTCTCTCTCTCTCTCTCTCTCTCTCTCTCTCTCTCTCTCTCTCTCTCTCTCTTTCACCCACTTTTCGTTCGTATGAAGTCCATGATGAACTCTCTTCGCGGTTTTATGTTGGTAATCAGTCTTCCGTTCTTTGTGTTTGTGTGTGTGTGTGTGTGTGTGTGTGTGTGTGTGTGTGTGTGTGTGTGTACAGTTATCGCAGTCTATGTTTTGAGGTGGTAAGAATTCTTTAACTACAACGTTAGAGAAAGAGAGAGAGAGAGAGAGAGAGAGAGAGAGAGAGAGAGAGAGAGAGAGAGAGAGAGAGAGAGAGAGAGAGAGAGAGAGAGAGAGAGAGAGAGAGAGAGATTATGCATATACTATAGAACAACAGCCATTGCCAGTTTTCTATGTATCAAAATCTGTCGACTACCTGTCTGTTCAAACCTAACCCGTTACTTGTATCTTATTTATTTATTTATTTTTTTCATATATATCTTTATCTGTTTCTCTGTCTCTCCAGCTTCCTTTTGTTGTTCTTAGTTTGAGACTAGCATCTTATCACAGCCAGGAAATTATGCACGAAATCAAACTTACTACTTATTAAGAAGGTTATTAAGGGATGTAAGAAACTTAAGCTTAAACAGGCAGTGTCATTAACTACAAAAAGAGAATGCTATTAAAAACGCTATTTAATTGAGAAATAACGTACTGTTTGCCTTGGCCATGACCTAACTCAGTTCCAGTAAGCCTCTACCGTTCCCTGCTCTTGGTAACCACCACATACAACTCTCAGCAAACGCAGGAGTTGCCTGGAAGATTACTATTGTTAGCCTTGCGTGGGGATTATGTCGCGGTGGTCCTGACAGTAAAATTATATACTGTTTGATTAGGTTTCCACAATACAACAACATCAGATTCCTGCAAAGCTCAGACATGATGATGTATTAGTATTAGTAATCTCTGCAGTGTCTCGTGTGTGTGCGGCCAAGGTTCATAATTTTGACATCAACTCTCCTCGCTGGAATAATGCATGCAAATCACCAGATCGAAAACTCTTGGAGGCCTTTGAATTTCCTACTTATGTGCTATTAATTTAGGATTTGGTAACTTATGGCTATTATGGAAGACAAATAGTGTGAAAGCAGGAACTAAAACGTTGAAACGTTGAAACGTTGAAATATTAGCATGGTCAAGGAGAATATAGCAAAATGAAAGACGTTATAATATAAACTATAATGGAGCATAAATGAAGATTGGCAGGACATTTTCAAGTTTCCGTGAAGGCAGACACTAAATGAAGCGAGAGACTGACGGACTGAACCCGGAAAAGATTATCGACGCAGTGGTGGGAGGCCAGACAAGAAATTGGATAGAATGAAAAGTTCGTAAGCAGAATCTGGCATCGACTGGCGCAGTGCCGCAGCTCACGAAAGACTGAGGTGGTCTTTTTCTCAGCAGTTTATTACTTCATAGTCAATTAATAAGCAATGATTACAAAAAGCAAGAATGACCTTTCATGTAAAAAAGAATATATGGCTATTCTGGAAAGATGAAACTGGTGCTGTTCAAACTATACATGTTATTAAATGAATACGCGTTTATTTTGTTTTTAATGGTTTCAAATATAGTAACCCGCACTGGAAAGTATATAGATTCAGTACGTAGTCATGGCGCGATTCACTGCCCCCCTCACTGGAAAGCTCTGGGTAACGTTCCCCAACCATCCCTTGACAAACACAGCCTGCCAACACCCTAGACAAACCCACCCTGGCCATACCTACACTCTGCACTTAGTGCATTAACATACAATGCCGCTTAAACTCTCCCCTTTAAACAAACGCAGTTGTGAATTGTACCTTATTTTTCTGTTATTCTCATATCTAGACCCAATTTGTTTTCCGCAGTAATGAGTGATCACTTTTTCTTGTTCCAGCGAGATTTACCAGAAGGGATAAACGAGACCTACTAATGCCATACTGCTCATTTGCTCTTGATAATAGACTTATTTAAAAGAGTGAAGTCCATCAGCCTTATAAGCATCTCAAGGTCCTTTGCTGCTCGTAATCCTTTGTAATCCTTTATAATCTTGTTCCTACCTTCAGGTACGTGAGCGGCTAAATGTGTTAGTGATCCCCTTGTTAGTCTTCTCCCTGGACTTGTGTCGTCTGTCCTAATGAACACACACACACACACACACACACACACACACACACACAAGAAAAGTATTTACACTAATTTTAGTAATGCTGTCGAATTTCTTGAGAAGTAAAACGAATATTTGAGCATAAATTCGAGTACGCACACACACACACACACACACACAGAGACAGACATTATTATTATTATTATTATTATTATTATTTTTATTATTATTATTACACAGACACACAGAACAAAATTATTTACTGTAACTCCAGTAATGTTGTGGAGTTTCTTGATAAGTAAAACGAATACTTGAACGTAAATTTCAACCCAGAAAATTGTTGTCGTTGTTGTGTCGCTCCGTGAGAGAAAATAAAGAGCCCGGGTACTCTACATGTAAACTTTTATGCTACACTTTCTCATCTCCAAAGTAAAACATGCAAAACTTTAATACGTGACTTATTTTAGTCTCATCTCCCTCCTCCTCCTCCTCTCTCCCTGCCTCCCCTTATTACTCCTAGCGCTGTCTCTACCTCCTCCTTCTCTCCTTCCTTCCTTTCTTCATCCTTACCGGAAGGGCCTGATGCTCTCTCTCTCTCTCTCTCTCTCTCTCTCTCTCTCTCTCTCTCTCTCTCTCTCTCTCTCTCTCTCTCTCTCTCTCTCTCTCTCTCATCCTCTCCCTCTGAAATACAACACCCCATTGCGTGATTCCCTCCCTTCATCCCCTCAGTAGGCACTCCACACTCTCTGTCCCATCTCCTTCAGTGCCTGTGTCGGCGACCCCTTCAGTGCCACCCCCTTCATCTTCCACCTAGTGACGCAGTTCAGAAGTTACCATGTATATGTCACTGTACACTTTGGCACTTCCCTCGACGTGTCCTCTGTTATACGAGGTGTGTCATTAAAGTTCCAGGACTGGTGCCACACAAGTTTTATTTCACATCCAGGCTACAAACTATAGGTTATCTCCTTCGAAGTAATCCCCCTGGCACCGCATGCACTTGTCCATCCTTCTCTGCCAGGCTTGCATGCACTGCTGGAAGGATTCTTGCGGGATGCTCCTCAGCTCCGTCGTCACGGCCTTTTTGATGTCGTCCGCATCATCAAAACGGGTCCCCTTCATGACCTCCTTGAGCTTGGGGAAGAGGAAGAAGTCGCACGGAGCGAGGTCAGGTGAGTAGGGCGGTTGCTCCAGCACGGCGATGTTCTTCTTGGCCAAGAACTCTCTGATGCTCAGGGCATTGTGAGCAGGCGCATTGTCGTGGTGAAGCAGCCACGAGTTGCCCTGCCACAACTCCCGCCTCTTCTCGCGCACTGCACGAAGCAGACGCCGCAGTACTTCTTTGTACACATGTTGGTTGACTGTCTGGCCCTGTGGCAAGAACTCGCAGTGGACGATGCCCCTCACATCGAAGAAAGCGATCAACATGACCTTGAAGCTGGACCTGGACTGCCTTGCTTTCTTCGGCCGTGGCGACGCCGGACTCTTCCATTGAAGGCTCTGGCGTTTGGTCTCCGGGTCGTACTCAAATACCCAGGACTCATCGCCGGTGATGACTCTCCTGAGCAAGTCTGGTTCAGTTTCCAGACGCTCGAGGATGTCCTGACACACCTGCATGCGTCGTCCCTTCTGGTCATCGTTCAGGAGTCTCGGCACCATCTTCGCACAGACTTTCCGCATGCCCAGATCTTCAGTGATAATCTTCCACACGCTGTTGTGGTTCATGCCAAGCTCATCTGCGATCTTTCGAACAGTCAACCGACGATCGTCACGCACCATCTGCTTGACACGCTCAACATTGGCCTCATTCCTGCTCGTTGAGGGTCTTCCACTCCTGGGGTCATCTTCCACGTCCTCCCGGCCCTCTTTGAACCTCTTGCACCACTCAAAAACACGTGAGCGTGACATTGTCTCATCCCCGTACACTTTTTGCAGCATACCCAGTGCTTCTGACGGCGTTTTCCCCAACTGCACCAAAAACTTCAAGTTTGTTCGCTGTTCAGCGCTCATTGTTAAACGACCTGCAACAGAGGACATGATTTTAAAAGCACGTAAGAAAAAGATTAGTGACTGTAGAGGGTTGGGAGCGCAGTTGTATACTCCAGAAGGATTACTTTGAAGGGGAAATATGGTGGTTTGTGGCTTGGGTTTGAAATTCATCTTTTAGGACACCAGTCCTGGAACTTTAATGACACACCTCGTAGTGTTGCTCGTGCGTTCCAGAGCGTTAGGGTTCGGTGATATATAAAGTAGGAAGAGCATCGCCTTTTGCCGTGATTCTTCTGGAGTCTGGGCCGTAACTCGCCCTCTCAAAAAGCTTAATTTAAGAGGCATTTTTCCCTAGACGAAAGCCGCTCATGAGACAATATTTATGAGCAGGCTCAGTGTTCCCGCAAAAGTATGGATGACGGGAGGAACACAATGGTGGGACGCGACGCACTTCTGCCGTGTGGTGTCGCGAGCCTCGTGTTGGCGAGAGAGGCTGACGTGAAGGGAGGTGAGGTGGAGGCGTCAGAGAGGGAGGATAATGAAGGCCAGGAGAGAGAGAGAGAGAGAGAGAGAGAGAGAGAGAGAGAGAGAGAGAGAGAGAGAGAGAGAGAGAGAGAGAGAGAGAGAGAGAGAGAGAGAGAGATTAGAAATTAAAAACGAGCGACACCACTTTTTTTTCAGGAGAGTTGGTGTTCTCCAAACCCAACGATGTATCCTGAGGGACTCCACTTCGGCACACTTTCATCTCGCCTCTCATTCATGGAACTTTAATCAGTGAAGAACCTCTGGTGGAGACAAACTTGTCCTCTAACCTTAATTAAGAAACACTCCCACTGACCTGGCCCTCGTTGTGTGTGTGTGCCCTGTCTGAGGTGATGTAAATGTGCAGCTTTGTTATAGTTGTTTTTACAATAACCTTCAACTAACGCTCGTCCTCCTCCTCCTCCTCGCTCTTCTCTCTTCTTCCTCCTTTCCATCATCAATAATTTCCATCCATCCACCCTTCACTCAGTTATATCCTTTCCCCTGTTCACTTGCTCTCACTTCCTCCTACTCTTCCCTCTCCCTCCCTCTCTCTGACTCCTTTCTCACACCTCGGAAGCTGATGAAAAAGAAAGGGTAGAGGGGCTGAGGGCTCTGAAGTGGGGCTTTGTTTTACTTCTCCCTTAAACAAGCAAACAATCCTGCGCTCTTCTTCCTTCCTTCCTTCCTTCCTTCCTTGTCTGTCCTGTTTGCTTATCTGTCTATCTGTCCTGCCTCTTCTGCTTACCTGTCTGTCTACCTCTCCTTACTCTTCTGTTTGTATGTTTGTATGTGTATCTTTTAGTTTTGTTTGTTTATGTCTTAGTCTGTTTATTTTACTGTCTCCTATTGATAAAGTTAATGTCTTTATACCTGTTTGTCTGTCTGTCTGTCTATTTTCCTTTTGGAGTAATTTTTGATGTGTGTGCTTTTTCTCTGTTTGTCTGTCTGTCAAGTAACTAGCTAATCAACTCTCTCTCTCTCTCTCTCTCTCTCTCTCTCTCTCTCTCTCTCTCTCTCTCTCTCTCTCTCTCTCTCTCTCTCTCTCTCTCTCTCTCTCTCCCTCACGTCTCCAGTTTCTGAAACTCCTCTACTAGTACACAGGAAAAAATACAGCAACACATACTCACACACATAAAAAGAAATATGTACGTATTTCTTGCATGAGAGTTTCTATAATGTTTTCAGTGGAGTGTGGGTGGCAGGGAAAGGAAGGAGTGAGGTGGTAGTGAGAGTGAATAATAATCATGGGCACGTTGTTTTTGCCCCTTGTTTCCCTTTCATCGTCTGTAGGAGGAGTGTAAGGAGGGAGAACTCAAACGTTAAGAGAGAAGCAACGATGGAAGAAGGAAAGGAAAGTAAGAAAGAAAGGGAATATAAAAGAAAGAATAAAATAAACAAAGGGTAAAGGAGGGAAATTGGCAGCAAGGAAAGAAAGAAGGAGCAGTGGGTGGAAGAGAAGGGAAGGTAAGGGAAAGAAGAGTGGAGGAAGGGAGAATATGAATAAATAATGGATAAAAATCTAATGGAGAGAATCAGAATTGTGGAGAGGAAGGGGTGAAATGGAAATAGAGGAGGAGGAAAGTGAATATGGAGAGAAGATAGAAATGAAAAAAAAAATAAGAGGAGAGAATAAGTAATGCTGAGAGAGAGAGAGAGAGAGAGAGAGAGAGAGAGAGAGAGAGAGAGAGAGAGAGAGAGAGAGAGAGAGAGAGAGAGAGAGAGAGAGAGAGAGAGAGAGAGAGCAGCATCAAGCAGTCATCCCAACCTCTGCCTACCCAAGTCTGCCTAATCTAAGTTTTATGCAATGCGCCACTCTCGTGTGTTACAACATTAGCATCCCGGCGGTGCAGAAATGACGGAGCGAGGCGGGAACAAATGACAAGGCAACGCAACGCCCGGATTCGTAATACCCCCCTCCGTGCAACACTTCGTCAAATTAAACCCAAATGAAACATCATCATGCATCTCTCTGAGTATTGCCTTCTTTTTTTTTTTTTGTTTATCCTCCCCATAATGACCCGAATAATTACGTAATGGAATTGGTAGGACTCGAGAGCAAACAGGGACCAAGGGATGCAATTAGAGTACAGTTCTGTATGACGAGGGGAGGAAGGGAAAGAGGGCGAGGAGGGTAGGTAGAGGGAGGGAGATAGAGAGAGGGGGAAGGACACTGAGAAGAAAGACAATAATGAAAGACAATAATGAAATGTTAACACAGTGGCGCAGCTTGTATGAAAGGGAATCTCTCTCTCTCTCTCTCTCTCTCTCTCTCTCTCTCTCTCTCTCTCTCTCTCTCTCTCTCTCTCTCGGATACTAAATCATATATAGGACATTAAAGTTCAAGGAAAAACGTTAAATGTTCATCAGTCACATATATTAACGAGTAAAACTGACATAATTAATCTACAAACCTTTTTTTCTTTCTGCCAGGTAAGTATGCGGGTGAATGTTCCATATCAGCCAAGCATAACCTGCCTGCGACTGATGTCTATGTAGCAAAAATAACGGTAGATAAAATAACCGATAGAACTATAATGCCAACCATATCTCTGGCAAACCATTCATCTAAAACTCACACAAATATTAAGGAACTATCCAGCATAACTTGGAACAGACGAAATATCAGAAACATCTATGGTTGATCCAGATTTATGAGAATGAGCGTGTTTTAGAGCGCTTGGATTGCTCGTGAATAAATAACATACAGGTAAAAAGGAGGTGGCAGGGATCAAACCCATGACAGGACACTCAAGGCTCACGGTTCTTTGTAACTCGAGCCATAACAATCTGATACAGTCTGACTTACTGACTGTCACTGGGTATGAGCTGTGGGTGTATGGTATGAACTCGTAACTCTTGTCTTGAAGTCCATCTAAGAGAGAAAAGTGTCGGCGCAAAACATCAATTTGTGTAAATCGATGAATTTCAACATAATGATCAGTGAATATTGAGCATCACTACACGACTTCATACTTAGAAACTTTTCGGAATCACCACAGATTGGATTTTAGCAGCGCCTTTAAAGTGTAACGCAGTACATTATTAGAAATAATACTTTTTTTTTTTTAAGACAGTGATGGGCGTGGCAATGACTTCTTTCAAGGTTACGAAACAATGGAGACAGCACATGGCGGCGTGCTGGCCCTGAACTGCTGCCTTGCACGATGCCTCTATTTAATCACACACATAAGTATAGGGATCCTGAAACAAATAAAAGACTTGAGCTGTGTTCCTGAAGCGTATATACAAAACTACATTAATTTGATATATATGTGGCTATTTGTTCAAGCGAGTGAGAAAACCGAGTATTCAATATTTCTTAGTCGAAGATACAGTGTAGAGGCTTAGGCGTCAGTAGTAGCGTTCATTATCGTGTATATTTTGGGATTATTTTACAAATAATCAATCAAGTGAAGTATTTGTTATTGCTGAATTACCACGTAGCTTTGAAAAATTAAAAACTCACCATTGTTTAGAAAAGAATACTGTGAAGTGTGCAAATCTTTGAATTTTGGAAATCACACACACACACACACACACACACACACACACACACACACACACACACACACACACACACACACACACACACACATAGAGAGTAGCTGAACCACTAATGGCATTATAAATTTTCATAAGCTTGTATAAAGAGCAACATGATTAATAACGGTAACTGATAGCGGCGCTCCTTTATGTGAAGGATGTGCTGGCGTGAGGCTTAAAGGTCGTGGCTTGATACTAATAAGCATTCCGAAATGAACATGATATCTGGTGCGGCGATGACATCGTGGGGAATGTGGTGGTGTGATAACTTCTCATTATTTTCTCTTGCCTTCAGTAACAATAACAACTTCCTCATTCTGTACTTTCGGATTTACCAGTGACGTCAGGGAGCTGTCATGATTAAGCCCAGTCGTGGCCTTCAGAGCATTAAATACAGTCGTGGCCTTCAGAGCATTAAGTACAGTAGTGGCCTTCAGAGCATTAAGTACAGTCATGGCCTTCAGAGCATTAAGTACAGTCGTGGCCTTCAGAGCATTAAGTACAGTCGTGGCCTTCAGAGCATTAAGTACAGTCATGGCCTTCAGAGCATTAAGTACAGTCATGGCCTTCAGAGCATTAAGTACAGTCATGGCCTTCAGAGCATTAAGTACAGTCGTGGCCTTCAGAGCATTAAGTACAGTCATGGCCTTCAGAGCATTAAGTACAGTCATGGCCTTCAGAGCATTAAGTACAGTCGTGGCCTTTAGAGCATTAAGTACAGTCGTGGCCTTCAGAGCATTAAGTACAGTCATGGCCTTCAGAGCATTAAGTACAGTCGTGGCCTTCAGAGCATTAAGTACAGTCGTGGCCTTCAGAGCATTAAGTTTGCTGACTCGATCACCGTGCAAACTTTTTGATGAAACTGACATAACTTTTTTTTTCTTTTTACTTTACAACGAAGTATAATCAAACGATATATAAAAGCAGATTTACAGTAAAAGCTGTTTGATGCTCACTCAAACTTTATGACAAAGAAATGTAAATAACAAAATATATGGAGACAATAAATAAGAAACAACTCTGAGTTTTTCATTCATCTTTGTGTCATAAGACAAGAAGAAGAAAAGAAATCTCGTTCTATTTTCTTATTTACAAAGATATAACACACACACACACACACACACACACACACACACACACACACACACAGATAAATAGACGGTAATTACACATCAGTCAGCTTGTATACGAACAGGATATCCTTTCAGAACGAAAAAGAATCTTAAACAACCGCCTCTTTTTCTCAGAGATTGGAAGGCTGACATGAGGCGAAAGAGATCCAGCATAACAAACTTCTTCTCGTGATTTATTCCAGACTCATGACAGCGCTGAGCCATTGGGAGTGGCGTGGGTGTGAAGCTAAATGAAATGCTTTCGACTTTGCTTCTCATTTTATATTAGAGTGGAGAGGGTGAGTCTGTACTTGTCGCTGTTTGGCATTTTATTTCACTCGTCGGGTGGGTAAGGAAGTGAAGAGTCATCTCTGTAAGGGAGAGCAACGTGTTTGCTTTTATTTTATTAACCAAGATATCGTTAAAAAAAAAAATGACGGTAGGGCAGACGGATACATAAATGGAAAGATAAAAATAAAAAGTTCTGTAGGAATGACCTTTAATGGACAGGCAACCGACAGATGAGTGAAGAAGGTCAGGAGAAGAATTTGTCCACCACTGAAATCGTAAAAAAAAAAAAAAAATCACAACAGTGATGAAATTTCAATCTTAACCAGTCACTTTATCACCGGATTAAGAGATTACAAATTGACTCCTTGCCACCACAACCTCTTGAATAACATCGCAGAGAGCATTCATATCATTGGTGCCTTCTGGGTGATGAAATTATGAAAGGATACGTGACGATGTGATATGAAGAGGCGAGCCTGAAGAGGTTTGGCTGCCTCACTCCTTCACTTATCCAACGATCTTGTCCGTCCGGCTGATGTTCTATAATTCCTGCGACTGGTCAAGCCCACACCCTTCCACTTTACCCTTTTTAATGTTGAAAAGAACTACAACAACGATAGAGGATGAAAAGGGCGATGATGTGGAGGACGACACAATGAATAACAAAATCATACATATCGGAATGAGACAAACAACTCCAATCCAACGAAAGAAATTACAAAAGGAGGAAGAATTGATGTTGAAAATAACGTAGAAGAGCAACGATAAGCGGTGAAAACGACGATGAAAAGGACGATACAATGAATAACAATGAATACGTGTCGGAATGATGTAAACTACTCTACGTAATCCAAAGGAAAGAATTACAAAAGGTGGAAGAATTAATGGGATCTGCCCCTCAACGTTAACAAATGGCAAATCTACCACACGAACACAACAAAGAATACGAAGAAAAATGAATATAGATTATGTTAAGAGGAACCCTGACCGCGCACCTCACGTACACCACCACCTCAAGTGTTATTTATAGCCAATGGCAGTCTTAAATTTTATCAGCGGGCAACACGAGGAAGTAATATATTCGCTTACATATTTCCCTAACACCTTCGAGAGGAGGAGGGAGTGTGAACCATCTCTTTACCTATAAAATCAAACCCATTTAATTTACGTGGAGGAAGCGTGTCAATTTTTGTGTGTATATAATAGTGTATAGTCTGATCAAATATGTAAAGCGGTTCCAAGGTGTATTGTGCTGTTTAGATATAAAAAAAAGTTAAGCGTTTACCAAGATAAAGATATCAAGTGAATGAACGAACGGATGAAAGAAAGAATGAATGAATGAACGAATAAGTAAATTAGTAAATAAATACAACAAAAAAACTCGAGTGAAAATAAAAAAAAAATCAATTAAAAAGCAGATAAATATATAGATAAAAACAGTGAACTAAGTTAAACTAAAAAGTTATGAAATAAGTTTTACAGAGACTGTTGTCATTATCACCCTATACGTCATTATCATCATTATCATCATTTGGTTACTACACTTGCTGAAAGACTGTGAACTAAATAGAAATAAAATATATAAAGATTCATTACACTCATTCTCTGCAATTTAATATAAGGCATAAAGGACAACAATGTTAAGTAAATCTAATCAACAAAATTGGTAGGGGGGAGATATTAATGAAAGACAGAAAACTATGAATACCGGAAGGACGAAGAGAGAAGGTGGAGAGAGCGATAGAGAAGTGTTGTAACAAGTTTTCTGGAGATAAGGAACTATCACAGAAAGGCCTCAATCCTAAAATACTGAAGATAACACTGCCACAGGTGGTTATGGGCACCATGTGGGAGTCTGTAGAGGATCACAGAGTTGTGTAAAGGAAGTGAGGTGAGTGTTTTGAACAGCAACAACAGACAGAGTTAGCAAGTAAAGAAAAAGAAAATATTGTGGTATTCATATGAGGTAAGTAAAGAGATTCTTGGGGGAAATGGAGAGTGGAAAATTATCTCCAATTGAATTGGTCTTTACTTTTTTGTTTTCTTTCTTTCTTTCTTTCTTTTGGCTTGCCTTTCTCAAAATATTTTCTTCTTTCTTGAGTGCAGCTTGATATATGCCACAAGCAGATACTTGTACATATAAATATATTTGTATGTTTTTTTTGTTTTTTTTTTACAGATTTACATATTACTTTGCCTTTTTTTTTTGCAGATTTACATATTACTTTGCCTTTTTTTTTTTTTTTTTTTGCAGATTTAGCAAAGTTTATTTTACATACCCAAATCTTTAATCCTGTGCCTTATTTTTTTCTTGTACCTAATTTATGTAAAAGTCTCTCTCTCTCTCTCTCTCTCTCTCTCTCTCTCTCTCTCTCTCTCTCTCTCTCTCTCCTCTCTCTCTCTCTCTCTCTCTCTCTCTCTCTCTCTCTCTCTCTCTCTCTCTCTCTCTCTCTCTTCTCTTTTCTTTTCTTCTGTTCTCTTTTCCTTTCTAATTTCTCACGTGTCTCTTCTCCAAGTGTTATCTCGTTCATCTAATTTCGCGGGGGAAATTGCAGCACTTCTCTTTTTTTTCATCCTTATCTTTTCCTTGCTTCCATTTCCGTCTTCTCCCTCGCCACCATTTACCCATCGCTTGTTTTACCACCACCGCCACTACCACCGCCACCGCCACCGCCACTGCCACTGTCGTCGCCACCATCCTTAAACATGGGTACGTGGGGTGTCAAAGCGCCTGTCTGTCTGGCTTGCTGTCTGGGCCTCAATCTCATTATCTTGTTAGCTTTCCTCTCCTGCGATCATTATTTACCACTGGCATTCCCTCTATCAGTTCGTAAAGGGACCCGAAGAGAGATTGGATGACACCAGTTTGCTTTTCTTTCCTCTTTTTTTTTTTATATTAAGGGATGTCACATTTTTTCCATTTCCCTGTATTGCATGGTGCAAGTTTCCATTTGCCTTTTAGATGAGACAAGGCCCCAGTTTGCAGTGGGCATTGCTGCGTACAGTGCCATCTGGGATATTAATCCTTTCACTGCTAGGCAAATACTTTTCTGTATCCCTCTACAACTTTTTAGATACTTTCTTATGTACTACATTTTCTTAAATTACCCTCCACACACTCTTTCCTTCTTTCTTATGCATTTTGTACAATGTTTTCAATCTTAACAAACAAAGATCATATCAGTGAAAGTTAAACTGCGCTGCTGACAGAAAACGCAATTTTTGGGCAAGAAGGGCTTTCAGCTCTGTCTGTCAACATCTACCTATCCTTCTTGCTGGAAATTTGCCTACATTCAACCTGTTCCTAAAAAAGGGTGACCGTTCTAATCCCTCAAACTACCGTCCTATTGCTTTAATTTCCTGCCTATCTAAAGTTTTTGAATCTATCCTCAACAAGAAGATTCTTAAACATCTATCACTTCACAATCTTCTATCTGATCGCCAGTATGGGTTCCGTCAAGGCCGCTCTACTGGTGATCTGGCTTTCCTTACTGAGTCTTGGTCATCCTCTTTTAGAGATTTTGGTGAAACTTTTGCTGTTGCCTTGGACATATCAAAAGCTTTTGATAGAGTCTGGCACAGAGCTTTGATTTCCAAACTACCCTCCTACGGTTTCTATCCTTCTCTCTGTAACTTCATCTCAAGTTTCTTTTCTGACCGTTCTATTGCTGTTGTGGTAGACGGTCACAGTTCTACTCCTAAACCTATTAACAGTGGTGTTCCTCAGGGTTCTGTCCTGTCACCTACTCTCTTCTTATTATTCATTAATGATCTTCTAAACCAAACTTCTTGTCCTATCCACTCCTACGCTAATGATACCACCCTGCACTTTTCCACGTCTTTTCATAGACGTCCAACCCTTCAGGAGGTAAACATTCAACGCAGGGAAGCCACAGAACGCTTGACTTCTGATCTTTCTAAAATTTCTGATTGGGGCAGAGCAAACTTGTTATTGTTCAATGCCTCAAAAACTCAATTCCTCCATCTATCAACTCGACACAACCTTCCAGACAACTATCCCCTCTTCTTCAATGACACTCAACTGTCCCCCTCTTCTACACTGAACATCCTCGGTCTGTCCTTTACTTATAATCTGAACTGGAAACTTCACATCTCATCTCTAGCTAAAACAGCTTCTATGAAGTTAGGTGTTCTGAGACGCTTCGTCTCCGCCAGTTTTTCTTACCCCCCCCCAGCTGCTAACTCTGTACAAGGGCCTTATCCGTCCATGTATGGAGTATGCTTCACATGTCTGGGGGGGTGCCACTCATACTGATCTTCTAGACAGGGTGGAATCAAAAGCTTTTCGTCTCATCAACTCCTCTCCTCTAACTGACTGTCTTCAGCCTCTCTCTCACACTGCCGCAATGTTGCATATCTAGCTGTCTTCTACCGCTATTTTCATGCTAACTGCTCTTCTGATCTTGCTAACTGCATGCCTCCCCTTCTCCCGCGGCCTCGCTGCACAAGACTTTCTTCTTTCTCTCACCCATATTCTGTCCACCTCTCTAACGC
>NC_087169.1:3767116-3839616 GCF_035594125.1 Scylla paramamosain
ATGCAGAATACTCAAACTATCACTGGAGTCATGAAAACATACTTGGAAATATCAATAATCTCCACTAGAGGCCGTTAAAAGGTTGAGATAAAACACTAAAACTATTATATTAGCTACACCACTAACGATGAATAGATGCCAATAATGACCATAGAAGAAGGAGAAGAAGAAGAAGAAGAAGAAGAAGAAGAAGAAGAAGAAGAAGAAGAAGAAATGAAGAAGAAGAAGAAGAAGAAGAAGAAGAAGAAGAAGAAGAAGAAGAAAAAGGAATGAAGAAGAAAAGAAATGAAGAAGAAAAGAAAAAGAAAGAAATAATAAGAAGAAAAAGAACAAAATGATAAAAACAGCAGCAGCAGCAGCAGCAGCAGCAGCAGCAGCAGTAGCAATCAACAAGGTAACGAGAGCGTACAGGCGGCCGTGGTGCTGGAAGCTTATAATTAGTCACGAACAACAGAATAAAGTTAATGAATGTAAATTAAAAAGACTAATTAGAAGTTGACGCAACTAGCATGACGAGCTTACTTGTTTACATGTGTTTTACGACTTGTTTACGAGGTTTACAGGAGAGACGAGGGAGGAGGTGGTGGTGGTGGCAGGGAAGGGGAGGCAGCGCTGACTTAAGGTGTCACAGGGAGACGTCAAGATAATGTGTCAGCTGCGCGTCGCCAAACACTCAGTGAGTCGCAGGCTATGGAGAGACAAGGCGGCGAGGCGCTGTGGATGAAGGGGCGCTGGATGTTGGTGTGGGTGATGCAGAGGAGCATACGGAGGATACTTCAGGCCCTCTTGTATATCCCGTATCACGCTGTGTTGTGATGGGTGAGGAACAGACGGTAGGAATAGGTGTGCTAACATGTAGACGAAAGGGTGACTCTGGCAGGTATTCGGAAGGAGGACTTGTTAAATTCAGACTACAGAGAATCCTAAGGCTGCTAGCACAAGTTGATACCAATACTGACGTGTCATTTTCAAGAACGACATTGGAACAGATACTTGTGGTGATATAGCCATTGAAGGATGAAAAGTAGGTACTGGAAAGGAAGACTTATTAAATTCAGACTCCGGATGGGAATAAAGTAGTGGCAACAGGCTGATGGCACTACTGACTCGGCTTCTTCAGGTGATATGCGGCTACTTGAGATGAAATAGCCATTAAAGGTGATGCAAAGCAACCTACACTACTTGATGCTTCAGGGCTGCAACTTGATCACGGAGAAGCGAGGTGGTTTACATAAGGCTGATCCTTATGTTGATCCTGATCCTTACATCCTACGCTCATGATACCACCCTGCACTTTTCCACGTCTTTTCATAGACGTCCAACCCTTCAGGAGGTAAACATATCACGCAGGGAAGCCACCGAACGCTTGAGTTCTGATCTTTCTAAAATTTCTGATTGGGGCAGAGCAAACTTGGTATTGTTCAATGCCTCAAAAACTCAATTCCTCCATCTATCAACTCGACACAACCTTCCAGACAACTATCCCCTCTTCGTCAATGACACTCAACTGTCCCTCTCTTCTACACTGAACATCCTCGGTCTGTACTTTACTTATAATCTGAACTGGAAACTTCACATCTCATCTCTAGCTAAAACAGCTTCTATGAAGTTAGGTGTTCTGAGACGTCTCCGCCAGTTTTTCTCACCACCCCCCCCAGCTGCTAACTCTGTACAAGGGCCTTATCCGTCCATGTATGGAGTATGCTTTACATGTCTGGGGGGGGGGTTCTACTCATACTGCTCTTCTAGACAGGGTGGAATCAAAAGCTTTTCGTCTCATCAACTCCTCTCCTCTAACTGACTGTCTTCAGCCTCTCTCTCACCGCCGCAATGTTGCATATCTAGCTGTCTTCTACCGCTATTTTCATGCTAACTGCTCTTCTGATCTTGCTAACTGCATGCCTCCCCTCCTTCCGCGGCCTCACTGCACAAGACTTTCTTCTTTCTCTCACCCCTATTCTGTCCACCTCTCTAACGCAAGAGTTAACAAGTATTCTCAATCATTCATCCCTTTCTCTGGTAAACTCTGGAACTCCCTGCCTGCTTCTGTATTTCCACCTTCCTATGACTTGAATTCCTTCAAGAGGGAAGTTTCAAGACACTTATCCACCAATTTTTGACCACTGCTTTGACCCTTTTATGGGACTGGCATTTAAGTGGGCTTTTTTTTATTAGATTTTTGTTGCCCTTGGCCAGTGTCCTTCCTACATAAAAAAAAAAAAAAAGGCGCTGCGCTCTTAAAACTGGTGATGGTAATGCTGGTGGCCGTATTACGTTCCCGCTAACTTGGTGATGTACTGCTCTGAAGTTGGTGAAGTCTTGGAGCCCAGTGTTGATCTTGGCGCGAGGTTGTAAGGTTGTTAGTGTAATTTCAAAGGTAAAGTGTATCTTAAAGGGTGAGTGTACTAGGTGATAATGATGATGTATGTATGTTGTGATGTTGGTGGTGGTGGTATCATTATTATTATAATTAGTAGTAGTAGTAGTAGTAGTAGAAAAATTATGATGGTGTGTGTGTGTGTGTGTGTGTGTGTGTGTGTGTGTGTGTGTGTGTGTGTGTGTGTGTGTGTGTGTGTGTTTGTGTGTGTGTGTGTGTGTGTGTGTGTGTGTGTGTGTGTTTACGTTGTACTGTTCAGTGTCTTCTTTTCGATACAAATTTGCAAAGATGTTGGAAGAAAGTGTTAAGACATTACTTGGCCGCACACACACACACACACACACACACACACACACACACACACACCAAGGATTTGACCACGTAAGTCGTTCAAGCCGATTGTATTGTACTTTTCTTCCAGATTCTACATCTCTCTCTCTCTCTCTCTCTCTCTCTCTCTCTCTCTCTCTCTCTCTCTCTCTCTCTCTCTCTCTCTCTCAGACCACGCCGCCGCCTTCGTCAGCCCAGCGTTGTTCCCAGTGCCTGCCTCTCTCCCTCTTGTTTACTTGACACACCTTTCTTGCCACTTCTCTCACTTGCCTCTTATTCCCCTCTCCACTTCTCCATCCGGCACCCTCACGCCGCTCCTCTCCACTCTTTCCCTCCCTCCTCGACCCTTAGCAGATTACGTCAGGGCTAAAATCTCTCGTACTGTAAGACGAGTGGACCGTAGAAGAAGGCGTGGAAAATATTAAGTCTTCTAATGCTCCCGCCCCGTCCCCACCCCTACCCCCTCTCCCCATACAGTGGTATAAAGAGATGCATCTGCACGTGTGGCGTGAATGGAGTTGCTGACTAGGCAGTGGTTTTGTGTGTATGTGTGAGAGAGAGAGAGAGAGAGAGAGAGAGAGAGAGAGAGAGAGAGAGAGAGAGAGAGAGAGAGAGAGAGAGAGAGAGAGAGAGAGAGTTGGTTAGTCAGGCAGAAAGATAGATAAAAGATAAAGAAAGTGAGAAGGAACTAAGAAAGTCTGTCTATCAATTAGAAAGATTAATAAGACATACATAAAGTGAGAAGGAAGTGACAACGAACAAAGAAAGGCGGACAGTCAGTCAGAAAGACGTATTAAACGTACAGAATGTGGAAACGAATCAAAAGTCAGGAGGCCAGTCATTCAGAAAGATAGAAAACGTACAGAAGCTTAAAACTAAAACTCCGTAGTGCCTCCTCATAGTCAAGTTGTCTGGTGCTCGGGGCGTTTAACCTCGGCCGGTGAGAGAAACCGAACCACCGCGATACAGTTTCCCATCCTTAATTAGTTTAGTGTGTTAAATTTCATGGCCATTGGGATGAGGCTGCCGGTGAGAGAAACCGAACCACCGCGATACAGTTTCCCATCCTTAATTAGTTTAGTGTGTTAAATTTCATGGCCATTGGGGTGAGGCTGATGCACGCGTCACTGCCGTCACTCTTACCGGAAAAATACTGGAGCTTTAAACACACACACAACGAAGTATGTCCTGTATAACTACTACTACCTACACCACAAGCTGAACTGTAGAATAATGTAGGGTCATTTTCGAACAGGGAAGACAGAGGAACGTAGCAATCTCCTGAGAAATTCCGCTCGAAGCTCTTCATTGAACCAGAATAGCTCCCGTCAGGAAAGTGAAGCCTGGTAGTGGATGTGATGAAGCACTGTTACATCAAAGAGAAACGAAAATAGATTTTATGATAACAGACAATGAATGACTCGGTGAAAAATAAAAGTGTTATTGACGGAGTAAGTGCAGAAAACGGCCGTCGTGGTATTAGACAAAGGCAGAGTGAGAGTTAAAAATAAACTTTTTTTTTTTTATTATGTACATTAATAGAAAGTAAATAGGAAGAAAGAAGTACATGATATCTACAGTGGTCATAGAATTGATGCGGGATAGTGAACTGTCATTACATGTATGTGATTTTTTTTTTTTTTTGTGTGTGTGTAAGTTAAAATAAGTCAGTTTAATTTCAGAAAAACAAACCAGAAGTTATAACCAAAATAAACTCAGGTATTCTCACCGATAGTAACAAACAGAAAGGCTGAATCACTAACAAACAAATAAATTAATCCCGCAGGCTTCACAAATTGCTTCGAAACTCGTCCAGAACCAGAGGCAGTGAACACAGACTCGATGAACCCTTGTCGGCCATGCAGGTGACCACTGGGACTGTGCCGCGTGTTTGTTTGCATGTTTGTTGGCCTGCATCATTAATGAGGCATAAGAAAAGATCATTTTTTTTTCGCCAAACTGTTGATACTGAGAGAGATTTGCTCTTTCATTGCCTCGTTCTTCCATGTGATGAACGACGGTTTTGTGTTTCAGAAGCAAACGACCGAGCTCATTGTGACCCTCGTGTTTGTGCCTCTCTGTGTGCTGGCCTGGCATTCTGTGTGGACGTGGCGGTGTTGTCTACACCGGTGGTGGTGATGGTGATAGCGATGGTGAATGTGCGGGACTGTGGTGGTGATGATGATGGTATTTGCGTTTGCAGCATCTAGAAATCGTGGTGGTGTTGGTGGTTGTTATGGTGGTAAGTGAATTTTTGAAAGTTTTAATTGTTATTTCTTTTACGTATACTTTTCCCCCGTGATTGTTATTCAAAGTGAGTGCAAATTTTTAAAATCAGAGGAAGACACATACACACCATTGTGAACCTAGATGAATGCAGCGTTAGGTTATTGATGATGAACAATTTCCTTCCCGTTTGCGCTAATTAACTTATACCTGCCTCTCTCTCTCTCTCTCTCTCTCTCTCTCTCTCTCTCTCTCTCTCTCTCATGATGAATAAGAGGATTTTACCGGATTTAATCGAGTTTTAAGTTTCATCTTCACTGCAATATTTCTGGTTAACCTCGTGACCACCTTTCAACCTGAGATCAGTAACCTTTGTTGGTTGTGGATGAATAGTCGGTGTAATGAAGTGGTGGACGTGAGGCCTCACTTTAAAATCGAACTGACGCCTGGGTGGTTTTTGAATGCTCTAAATCATCTACATTTTTTGGCTAGATGCTTCAGCTTCCTTGGTTGTGTGTCTAAGTCGTAGAATATAACGTGTGTGTGTGTGTGTGTGTGTTTCTCGTCTTCGTAAGTTTTGGGTTCCCTTCGTGGTCATGATGAAACAGATTCCTGGACTTACAATCTTCTTACCTGCAGGCGACACCCTTAGGAAATTAGTGCACATTTTTTTTGCTTAGTTTGTATATTTTCACAGTAAGAGAAATTATATTGTATACACTTCATTGAAACCTGAAAATGTGCAAGTCTGATCAGTGGGTATATATTCTCAGTTTTGTCTTTATATTGATAGCCGATTTTTTCCTTCACAGAATAGCCTCTCGTGTACCGAGGCTTCGTGGCCTAGAGGAGGCACAGCGTACAGCGGATGGCATATTTGTGATATTTACTTGTAGCCCTTGACCTTTATCCTTGTGCTGTCAGAGAAACACGTAAAACATGATAGATTACCATGACACACACACACACACACACACTCACTCACACTCACAGAAGCCACTGCTAGGACTCCCACAGCAACTTTCCCAGTCAGTCTTCAGGGACGAGACAAAGCTTTTGGTTGTGTGCCTCTGAGATGCTTCCTGACGTCCTGGTTTCCGGCGGAGAGTGGTGTAGGGAAGGCCCTTAGGAATGTCACCATATGTGTGTGTGTGTGTGTGTGTGTGACTGAGCAAGAGAGAGAGAGAGCAGTTTCAGTAGCGTAAATGCAATGGTAAGTGTTAGCCACGTAGTTCAGTTAACAGCTATTAAGATGAATACTCCCATCACACCTTTATTAAGTTGTCGGGCTTGAATGAAACCAATCACGGAGTTTGCAATAAGCTGTATGTGAGCCGCGCTATCGAACGCTGTTTCAGGAAAAGATTTCGACTTTTTTTTTATATTCTGCATTAATTATTTGATACCGTATATTTAATGGTGCTCTTACTAATCATGTTTTTTCTTTGGATTCTTTCATCTTTGCACATCACCTAAATATTCCTGGATTACTTTCTAGTTAATGGTATCTAGTTCTTTTTAACGACAAATAGTTTTTTTTTCTATTTTTTTTTTTCTTTACCATTTATCTTTTGTTGTATAATAACCTGATTTGCTGCGGCGTATATAAACTTGTGGTTCACGTTCTTCCCGTCTCTGCCTCCTTACCTTGCTGATCTGCACACCGCCCACACGCAGGAGCGTTGTATTGACGCACCTTCTCGCCAGTAAAATTCATTCATGTTTGCTTTCTTGCGTGACATCAAAGGAGAGACAGGACTAGCTAGATTCGCCTGGGATTTACATAGCGTGCGTTCCTTACTCCTGACCTGCATTACCACACTTTCACTCCCGTACTCATCTCCATTACGTTCTTGGTGTACCTCATGTCTTTTCCTGGAATCTCGGGTTGACAAGTCGTCACGCAGCCCACGACCCAGCCTCACCCTTGCTACATATTTCAGTCCCTCCCAACTTTATTTTTCGTTTATCCCTCAGTTATTGATCAGTGCTGGATGACTCCCGTTGTGCGATAGTGCCTTGGTACTTCTAGGAGAGGGAAGTAGCCCTTATGTAGACGAAATTGCAGACAGGTAGGTAGGTAAGCAGGACAGTTGTATGTATGTATATAGGAAAGTTAATAGGCTTTGTAGCTGGGCAGTAGAATAAACAGGCTATAATTAGGTAGGTGGATAGGTGGTAAGTAGGGTAGGTTGATAAGTAAATAGGAAATGAAGTAAGTAACTAGTAGCAAAGAGTGGGAATCGCTTGTCTGGAATAAGTTTCATCCGTAACCTACCAAGATTAAGGGAGTAGATACGCTTCGATGCTCCGCAGACTTGTTTTACGGATCACTTGTCGTCCTGCTGGATGTGGCAGAACAGTCATGGAACACTTACAGCTGTTAATTGTTCGTCTGATATTGGTTTATTGTTGGTTTTAGTAGTTTACATTCGCTTAAAATTATTTCACATTCTACTATTCATTTAAAAAGATATCTGGCGACTACCAACTATTACTTTCTTGTTCATTGTGGAAATCTTAATAAAAAACAGGTCGTTAGGTCACGTACTAACTGGTATTTGAGATTTAGATCACTAATACATCACTTTGGGTAAATTAACTTGTTCTTACCTAAGCATGTAGATAATTAAAGTAAGTGGGGGCTGTAAATAATATGTCATCACGGGTTTCCATCTGTCTGTCACGAAAAGTAAGGAAGAGAACATGCCTCGGTGTTCTCAGAAAGGTGTTGTGGCTCAGATGCCAGTAAGGGAGTGCTGCAGGACAGTAAGGAACAGAACATACCTCGGTGTTCTCAGACCGTTGTTGTGGCTCAGCTACCAGTAGGGGAGTGTTGCAGGACAGTAAGGAAGAGAACATGTCTCAGTGTTCTCAGACCGGTGTTGTGGATCAGCTAACAGTAGGGGAGTGTTGCAGGACAGTAAGGAACAGAACATGCCTCGGTGTTCTAGGACCGGTATTGTGGCTCAGCTACCAGTAAGGGAGTGTTCCAGGACAATAAGTAAGAGAACATGCCTCGGTGTTCTCAGACCGTTGTTGTGGCTCAGCTACCAGTAAGGGAGTGTTGCAGGACAGTGAGGAACAGAACATGAATCGGTGTTCTCAGACCGGTGTTGTTGCTCAGCTGCCATTAAGGGAGTGTTGCAGGACAGTAAAGAAGAGAACATGCCTCGGTGTTCTCAGACCGGTAGTGTGGGTCAGGTACCAGTATAGGAGTGGTTCAGGACAGTAAGGAACAAAACATGTCCCGGTATTCTCAGATCGGTGATCTGGCTCAGCTACCAGTAGGGGAGTGTTGCAGGACAGTAAGGAACAAAATATGACTCGGTGATCTCAGACCGGTGTTGTGGCTCAGCTGCTGGTGAAGGAATGTTGCAGGAAAGTAAGGAATAGAACATGTTTCGATGTTCTCAGACCGGTGTTGTGGTTTAGCTATCAGTAAAGGAGTGTTGCAGGACAGTAAGGAACAGAACATGCCTCGGTGTTCTCACACCGGTGTTGTATCTCAGCTACCAGTAGGGGAGTGTTGCAGGACAGTAAGGAAGAGAACATGACTCGATGTTCTCAGACCGGTGTTGTGGCTCAGCTGCCAGTAAGAGTGTGTTGCAGGAAAAAAAGGAACAGAACATGCCTCGGTGTTCTCAGACCGATGTTGTGGCTCAGCTACCAGTAGAGGAGGGTTTCAGGACAGTAAGGAATAGAACATGCCTCGTTGTTCTCAGACCGGTAATGTGGCTTATCTACAAGTAAGGGAGTGTTGCAGGACAGTAAGGAACAGAATATGCCTCGGTGTTCTCAGACCGGTGTTGTGGCTCAGCTACCAGTAGAGGAGTGTTGCAGGAAAGTAAAGAAGAGAACGTGCCTCGGTGTTCTCAGACCGGTGTTTTGGCTCAGCTACCAGTAGAGAAGGGTTGCAGGACAGTACGGAATAGAAGATGCCTCGTTGTTCTCAGACCGGTAATGCGGCTTATCTACAAGTAAGGGAGTGTTGAAGGACAGTAAGGAAGAAAACATGCCTCGGTGTTCTCAGACCAGTGTTGTGGCTCAGCTACCAGTAGGGGAGTGTTGCAGGACAGTAACGAAGAGAACATGCCTCGGTGTTCCCTGACCGGTATTGTGGCTCAGCTACCAGTAGGGGAGTGTTGCAGGACAGTAAGAAAGAGAACATGCCTCGTTGTTCTCAGACCGGTAATGTGGCCAATCTACAAGTAGGGGAGTGTTGCAGAACAGTAAGGAACAGAACATGCCTCGGTGTTCTCAGACCGGTGTTCTGGCTCAGCTACAGGTAAAGGAGTGTTGCATAACAGTAAGGAACAGTACATGCCTCCGTGTTCTCAAACCTGTGTTGTGGCTCAGCTAGCAGTAGGGGAGTGTTCCAGGACAGTAAGGAACAGAAGATGCCTCGGTGTTCTCAGACCGGTGTTGTGGCTAAGCTGCTATTAGGGGAGTGTTGCAGGACAGTAAGGAACAGAACATGAATCGGTGTTCTCAGACCGATGTTGTGGCTCAGCTACCAGTAGGGGAGTGTTGCAGGAGAGTAAGGAAGATAAAATGCCTCGGTGTTCTCAGACCGGTGTTGTAGCTCAGCTACCAGAAGGGGAGTGTTGCAGGACAGTAAGGAACAAAACATATCTCAGTGTTCTAGGACCGGTGTTGTGGCTCAGCTACCAGTAGGGGAGTGCTGCAGGACAGTAAGGAACAGAACATGCCTCGGTGTTCTAAAACTGGTGTTGTGGCTCAGCTACCAGTAGCTGAGTGTTGAAGAACAGTAAGGAAGAAAACATGCCTCGGTGTTCTCTGACCGGTATTGTGGCTCAGCTACCAGTAGGGAAGTCAAGCAGGACAGTCAGGAAGAGAACATGCCTCGGTGTTTTCAGACCGTTGTTGTGGCTAACCTACCAGTAGGGGAGTGTTGCAGGACAGTAAGGAACAAAACATGCCTCAGTGTTCTCAGACCGGTGTTGTGGCTCAGCTACCAGTAGGGGAGTGTTGCAGGACAGTAAGGAACAGAACATGCCTCGGAATTCTCAGACCGATGTTGTGGCTCAGCTACCAGCAGATGAATGTTGCAGGACAGTAAGGAAGAGAACATGCCTCGGTGTTCTCTGACCGGTGTTGTGGCTCAGCTAGCAGTATGGGAGTGAGGCAGGAGAGTAAGGAAGAGAACATGCCTCGGTTTTCTCAGACCGGTGTTGTGGCTAACCTACCAGTAGGGGAGTTCTGCAGGACAGTAAGGAACAGAACATGCCTCGGTGTTTTCAGACCGGTGTTGTGACTCAGCTACCAGCAGGGAAGTGTTGCAAAACATTAAGGAATAGGACATGCCTCGGTGTTCTAGGATCGGTGTAGTGGCTCAGCTACCAGTAGGGGAGAGTGGAAGAACAGTAAGGAAGAAAACATGCCTCGGTGTTCACACAAAAGTGTTGTGGCTCAGTTACCAGTAGGGGAGTGTTGCAGGACAGTAAGGAAGAGAACATGCCTCGGTGTTCTCAGACCGGTGTTGTGGATCAGTTACCAGTAGGAAAGTGTTGAAGGACAGTAAGGAGGGGAATATGCCTCGGTGTTTTCAGACCGGTGTTGTGGCTCAGCTACCAGTAGGGAAGTGTTGAAGGACAGTAAGGAAGAGAACATGCCTCGGTGTTCTCAGACCAGTGTTGTGGCTCAGCTACCAGTAAAGGAGTGTTGCAGGACAGTAACGAACAGAACATGCCTCGGTGTTCTCAGACCAGTATTGTGGCTCAGCTAACAGTAGGGGAGTGTTGCAGGACAGTAAGAAAGAGAACATGTCCCGGTGTTCTCAGACCGGTGTTGTGGCTCAGCTACCAGTAGGAGAGTGTTGCAGGACAGTAAGGAACAGATTATACCTCGGTGTTCTCAGACCGGTGTTGTGTCTCAGCTACCAGTAGGATAGTGTTGCAAGACAGTAAGGAACGGAACATGCCTCGGTGTTCTCAGACCGGTGTTGTGGCTCAGCTACCAGTAGGGGACTATTGCAGAACAGTAAGGAACAGAACATTTCTCGGTGTTCTAAGACCGGTGTTGTAGCTCAGCTGCTAGTAGGAGAGTGTTGCAGGACAGTAAGGAAGAGAACATGCCTCGGTGTTCTCAGACCAGTGTTGTGGCTCAGCTACCAGTAGGGAAGTGTTGCAGGACAGTAAGGAAGAGAACATGCCTCGGTGTTCTCAGACCGGTGTTATGGCTCAGCTACCAGTAAGGGAGTGTTGCAGGACAGTAATGAAAAGAACATGCCTCGGTGTTCTCAGACCGGTGATGTGGCTCAGCTACCAGTAGGGGAGTCTTGCAGGACAGTAAGGAAAAGAACATGCCTTGGTGTTCTCAGACTGGTGTTGTGGCTGAACTACCAGTAGAGGAATGTTGCAGAAAAGAAAGGAAGAAAACATGCCTCAGTGTTCTGAGACCGGTGTTGTAGCTCAGCTTCCATTATGGAAGTGTTGCAGGACAGAAAGGAACAGAACATGCCTCAGTGTTCTCTGACCGGTGTTGTGGCTCAGTTACCAGTAGGGGAGTGATGCAGGACAGTAAGGAAGAGAACATGCCTCGGTGTTCTGAGACCGGTGTTGTGGCTCAGCTACCAGTAAGGGAGTGAGGCAGGACAGTTAGGAACAGAACATTTTTCGGTGTTCTCAGACTGGTGTTGTGGCTGAGTTACCAGTAAGGAATTGTTGCAGGACAGTAAGGAAGAGAACATGCCTCGGTGTTCTCAGACCTGTGTTGTGGCTCAGCTACCAGTAGGGGAGTGTTGCAGGATAGTAAGGAAAAGAACATGCTTTGGTGTTCTCTGACCGGTATTGTGGCTCAGCTACCAGTAGGGGAGTGAGGCAGGACAGTGTGGAAGAGAACATGCCTCGGTGTTCTCAGACCGGTGTTGTGGCTAACCTACCAGTAAGGGAGGTCTGAATGACAGTAAGGAACAGAACATGCTTCGGTGTTCTCAGACCGTTGTTGTGGTTCAGTTACCAATAAGGGAGTGTTGCAGGACAGTAAAGAACAGAACATTCCTCGGTGTTCTCAGACCGGTGTTGTGGCTCGGCTAAAACTAGGGGAGTGTTGCAGGACAGTAATAAAAAGAACATACCTCGGTGTTCTTAGGCCGGTGTTGTGGCTTAGTTACCAAGAGGGGAGTGTTGCAGGATAGTAAGAAAGAGAACATGCCTCGGTGTTCTCAGACCGGTGTTGTGTCTCAGCTACCAGTAGGGAAGTGTTGCAGGACAGTAAGGAAGAGAACATGCCTCGGTTTTCTCAGACCGGTGTTGTGGCTCAGCTACCAGTAAGGGAGTGAGGCAGGACAGTTAGGAACAGAACATTTTTCGGTGTTCTCAGACTGGTGTTGTGGCTGAGTTACCAGTAAGGAATTGTTGCAGGACAGTAAGGAAGAGAACATGCCTCGGTGTTCTCAGACCTGTGTTGTGGCTCAGCTACCAGTAGGGGAGTGTTGCAGGATAGTAAGGAAAAGAACATGCTTTGGTGTTCTCTGACCGGTATTGTGGCTCAGCTACCAGTAGGGGAGTGAGGCAGGACAGTGTGGAAGAGAACATGCCTCGGTGTTCTCAGACCGGTGTTGTGGCTAACCTACCAGTAAGGGAGGTCTGAATGACAGTAAGGAACAGAACATGCTTCGATGTTCTCAGACCGTTGTTGTGGTTCAGTTACCAATAAGGGAGTGTTGCAGGACAGTAAAGAACAGAACATTCCTCGGTGTTCTCAGACCGGTGTTGTGGCTCGGCTAAAACTAGGGGAGTGTTGCAGGACAGTAATAAAAAGAACATACCTCGGTGTTCTTAGGCCGGTGTTGTGGCTTAGTTACCAAGAGGGGAGTGTTGCAGGATAGTAAGAAAGAGAACATGCCTCGGTGTTCTCAGACCGGTGTTGTGTCTCAGCTACCAGTAGGGAAGTGTTGCAGGACAGTAAGGAAGAGAACATGCCTCGGTTTTCTCAGACCGGTGTTGTGGCTCAGCTAACAGTAGAAGAGTGTTGCAGGACAGTAAGGAACAGAACATGCCTCGGTGTTCTCAGACCTGTGTTGTGGCTGAGCTATCAGTAGAGGAGTGTTGCAGAACAGTAAGGAACAGAACATGCCTCGGGTGTTCTCAGACCGGTGTTGTGGCTCAGCTACCAGTAGGGGAGTGTGTCAGGACAAGTAAGGAAGAGAATATGCCTCGTTGTTCTCAGACCAGTGTTGTGGCACAGCTATCAGTAGGTTAGTGTTGCAGGACAGTAAGGAACAGAACATTTCTCGGTGTTCTTACACCAGTATTGTTGCTCAGTTGCCAGTAGGGAAGTGTTGCAGGACAGTAAAGAACGAAACATGCCTCGGTGTTGTGGCTTAGCTACCAGTAGAGGAGTGTTGTAGGACAGTAAGGAAGAGATTATGCCTCGGTGTTCTCAGACCGGTGTTGTGGCTCAGTTACCAGTAGGGGAGTGCTGCTGGACAGTAAGGAACAGAACATGCCTCGGTGTTCTGGGACCGGTGTTGTTGCTCAGTTACCAGTAGGGGAGTGGTGCATGACAGTCAGGAAGAGAACATGCCTAGGATTTCTCAGACCGGTGTTGTGACTCATCCTCTAGTAGGGGAGTGTTGCAGGAAAGTAAGGAACAGAACTTGCCTCGGTGTTCTCAGACCGGTGTTGTGGCTACGCTAGCAGTAGGGGAGTGTTGCAGGACAGTAAGGAAGAGAACATGCCTCGGTGTTCTGAGACCGGTGTTGTGGTTCAGCTACCAGTAGGGGAGTGTTGCAGGACATTAAGGAACAGAATATGCCTCGGTGTTCTCAGACCGGTGTTGTGGCTCAGCTACCACTAGGGGAGTGTTGCAGGACAGTAATGAAGAGAACATGCCTTGGTGTTCTCAGACCGGTGTTGTGGCTTAGTTACCAAGAGGGGAGTGTTGCAGGACAGTAAGAAAGAGAACATGCTTCGGTTTTCTTAGACAAATGTGTTGTGTCTCAGCTACCAGTAGGGAAGTGTTGCAGGACAGTAAAAAAGAGAATATGCCTCGGTGTTTTGAGAACGGTGTTGTGGCTCAGCTAACAGTAGGGGAGTGTTGCAGGACAGTAAGGAACAGATTATTTCTCGGTGTTCTCAGACCAGTGTTGTCCGACCAGTGTTGTGTCTCAGCTACCTGTAGGGGAGTATTGCAGGACAGTAAGGAAGAGAACATGCCTCGGTGTTCTTAGACAGGTGTTGTTGCTCAGCTACCATTAGGGGAGTGTTGCAGGATAGTAAGGAAGAGAACATTCCTCGGTGTTCTCAGACCGGTGTTGTGGGTCAGCTTCCAGTAGGGGAGTGTTACAGGTCAGTAAGAAAGAGAACATGCCTTGGTGTTCTTAGACAGATGTTGAGTCTCAGCTACCAGTGGGGAAGTGTTGCAGGGCAGTAAGGAAGAGAACATGCCTCGGTGTTCTCAGACCGGTGTTGTGGCTGAGCTACCAGTAGGGGAGTGTTGCAGGAAAGGAAGGAACAGATTATGTATCGGTGTTCGCAGACCTTTATTGTTGCTCATCTACCAGTAGGGGAGTGTTGCAGGACAGTAAGGAACAGTACATGCCTTGGTGCTCTCAGACCTGTTTTGTTGCTCAGCTACCAGTAGGGGAGTGTTGTATGACAGTAAGGAACAGAAAATGCTTCGGTGTTCTCAGACTGGTGTTGTGGCTTAGCTACCAGTAGGGTAGTGTTGTAGGACAGTAAGGAAGAAAACATGCCTCGGTATTCTCGGATCGTTAATGTTACTTAGCTATCAGTAGGCGAGTGTTGCAGGACAGTAAGGAACAGAACATGCCTTGGTGTTTTCAGACCGTTGTTGTGGCTCAGCTTCCAGTAAGGGAATGCTGTAGGACAGTAAGGAACAGAATATGACTCGGTGTTCTCTGACCAATATTGTAAGCAGAACAGTAAGGAAGAGAACATGCCTCGGTTTTCTGAGACCGGTGTTGTGGCTTAGCTACAAGTGGGGGAGTGTTGCAGGACAGTAAATAAAACAACATGCCTCGGTGTTCTCTGACCGGTGTTGTGGCTCAGGTACCAGTAGGGGAGTGTTGCAGGACAGTAAGGAAGAGAACATGCCCCGGTCTTGTCACACCGTTGTTGTGGCTCAGCTACCAGTAGAGGAGTGTTGCAGGACAGTAAAAAAGAGAACATGCCTATGTTTTCTCAGACCGGTGTTGTGGCTCAGCTACCAGTAAGGGAGTGTTTCTGGACAGTAAGGAACTGAACATGCCTCAGTGTTCTCAGACAGGTGTTGTGGCTTATCTACCAGTAGGGGAGTGTTATAGGACAGTAAGGAAAAGAACATGCCTCGGTGTTCTCAGACCGGTGTTCTGGCTCAGTTACCAGTAGGGGAGTGTTGCAGGACAGTAAGGAACAGAACATGACTCGGTGTTCTCAGACTGGTGTTGTGGCTTATCTACCAATAGGGGACTGTTGCAGGACAGTAAGGAACAGAAGATGCCTCGGTGTTCTCAGACCGGTGTTGTTGCTACGCTAGCAGTAGGGGAGTGTTGCAGGACAGTAAGAAAGAGAACATGCCTCGGTGTTCTGAGACCGGTGTTGTAGTTCAGCTACCAGTAGGGGAGTGTTGCAGGACATTAAGGAACAGAACATGCCTCGGTGTTCTCAGACTGGTGTTGTGGCTCAGCTACCACTAGGGGAGTGTTGCAGGACAGTAATGAAGAGAACATGTCTTGGTGTTATGAGACCGGTGTTGTGGCTTAGTTACCAAGAGGGGAGTGTTGCAGGACAGTAAGAAAGAGAACATGCTTTGGTTTTCTCAGACAAATGTGTTGTGTCTCAGCTACCAGTAGGAAAGTTGCAGGACAGTAAGGAAGAGAACATGCCTCGGTGTTTTAAAACAGGTGTTGTGGCTCAGCTAACAGTAAAGGAGTGTTGCAGGACAGTAAGAAACAGATTATTCTTCGGTGTTCTCATACCAGTGTTGTCAGACCAGTGTTGTGTCTCAGCTACCAGTTTGGGAGTATTGCAGGACAGTAAGGAAGAGAACATGCTTCGGTGTTCGTAGACAGGTGTTGTTGCTCAGCTACCAGTAGGGGAGTGTTGCAGTATAGTAAGGAAAAGAACATTCCTCCGTGTTCTCAGACCATTGTTGTGGCTCAGATACCAGTAGGAGAGTGTTATAGGACAGTAAGAAAGAGTACATGCCTTCGTGTTCTGAGACAGGTGTTGCGCCTGAGCTACCAGTAAGGGAGTATTGCAGGACAGTAAAGAATAGAACATGCCTCGGTTTTCTAAGAAATGTGTTGTGGCTCAGCTATCAGTAGGGGAGTGTTGCAGGACAGTAAGGAACAGAACATGCCTTGGTGTTTGGAGACCGGTGTGGCTCAGCTACCAGTTGGGGAGTGGTGTAGGACAGTAAGGAACAGAACATGCCTCGGTGTTCTTAGACCGGTGTTGTGGCTCAGCTACCAGTAGGGGAGTGTCTCAGGACAAGTAAGGAAGAGAATATGCCTCGGTGTTCTCAGACCGGTGTTGTGGCACAGCTATCAGTAGGGTAGTGTTGCAGGACAGTAAGGAACATAACATTTCTCGGTGTTCTGAGACCGGTGTTGTTGCTCAGTTGCCAGTAGGGGAGTGTGGTAGGATAGTAAGGAACGGAACATGCCTCGGTGTTCTCAGACCAGTGTTGTGGCTCAGCTACCAGTACAGGAGTGTTGCAGGAAAGGAAGAAACAGATTATGTATCGGTTTTCTCAGACCGGTTTTGTGGTTTATCTACCAGTAGGAGAGTGTTGCAGGACAGTAAGGAACAGAAGATGCCTCGGTGTTCTCAGACCTGTTTTGTGGCTCAGCTACCAGTAGGGGATGGATGCGGGATAGTAAGGATGAGAACATGCCTCGGTTTTCTCAGACCGGTGTTGTTACTTAGCTACCAGTAGGGGAGTGTTGCTGGACAGTAAGGAAGAGAACATGCCTCGTTGTTCTCAGACCGGTGTTGTGGCTTAGCTACCTGTAGGGGAGTGTTGCAGGACAGTAAGGAAGAGAACATGCCTCGGTGTTCTGAGACCGGTGTTGTGGCTTAGCTACGAGTAGGGAAGTGTTGCAGCACAGTAAGGACGAGAACATGCCTTGGTGTTCTCAGACCTGTTTTTTGGCTGAGCTACCAGTAGTGGAGCGTTGCATGACAGTAAGGAAGCGAATTGCAGGACAGTAAGGAAGAGAACATACTTCGGTGTTCATAGTCCGGTGTTGTGGATTAGCTACTAGTATAGGAGTGTTGCATAAAAGGAAGGAAAAGAACATGCCTCGGTGTTCTCAGACTGGTGTTGTGGCTCAGCTACCATTAGGGGAGTGTTGCATAAAAGGAAGGAAAAGAACATGCCTCGGTGTTCTCAGACCGGTGTTGTGGCTCAGCTATCATTAGGGGAGTGTTGCATAAAAGGAAGGAAAAGAACATGCCTCGGTGTTCTCAGACCGGTATGTTTGCTCAGTTACCAGTAGGGGAGTTTTGCAGAATAGTAAATAACAGAACATGCCTCGGTGTTCTCTGACCGGTGTTGTGGCTCAGGTACCAGTAGGGGAGTTTTGCAGGACAGTAAGGAAGAGAACATGTCCCGGTGTTTTTAGAACCCTGTTGTGGGTCAGCTACCAGTAGGGGAGTGTTGCAGGACAATAATGAACATAACATGCCTCGGAGTTCTCAGACCGGTGTTGTGGCTCAGCTACCAGTAGGGGAGTGTTGCAGGACAGTAAGGAACAGAACATGCCTCGGTCTTGTCAGACCGTTGTTGTGGCTAACCTACCAGTAGGGGAGTGTTGCAGGACAGTAAGGAACAAAACATGCCTCAGTGTTCTCAGACCGGTGTTGTGGCTCAGCTACCAGTAGGGGAGTGTTGCAGGACAGTAAGGAACAGAACATGCCTCGGAATTCTCAGACCGATGTTGTGGCTCAGCTACCAGTAGATGAAAGTTGCAGGACAGTAAGGAAGAGAACATGCCTCGGTGTTCTCTGACCGGTGTTGTGGCTCAGCTAGCAGTATGGGAGTGAGGCAGGAGAGTAAGGAAGAGAACATGCCTCGGTTTTCTCAGACCGGTGTTGTGGCTAACCTACCAGTAGGGGAGTTCTGCAGGACAGTAAGGAACAGAACATGCCTCGGTGTTTTCAGACCGGTGTTGTGACTCAGCTACCAGCAGGGAAGTGTTGCAAAACATTAAGGAATAGGACATGCCTCGGTGTTCTAGGATCGGTGTAGTGGCTCAGCTACCAGTAGGGGAGAGTGGAAGAACAGTAAGGAAGAAAACATGCCTCGGTGTTCACACAAAAGTGTTGTGGCTCAGTTACCAGTAGGGGAGTGCTGCAGGACAGCAAGGAAGAGAACATGCCTCGGTGTTCTCAGACCGGTGTTGTGGATCAGTTATCAGTAGGAAAGTGTTGAAGGACAGTAAGGAGGGGAATATGCCTCGGTGTTTTCAGACCAGTGTTGTGGCTCAGCTACCAGTAAGGGAGTGTTGCAGGACAGTAACGAACAGAACATGCCTCGGTGTTCTCAGACCAGTATTGTGGCTCAGCTAACAGTAGGGGAGTGTTGCAGGACAGTAGGAAAGAGAACATGTCCCGGTGTTCTCAGACCGGTGTTGTGGCTCAGCTACCAGTAGGAGAGTGTTGCAGGACAGTAAGGAACAGATTATACCTCGGTGTTCTCAGACCGGTGTTGTGTCTCAGCTACCAGTAGGATAGTGTTGCAAGACAGTAAGGAACGGAACATGCCTCGGTGTTCTCAGACCGGTGTTGTGGCTCAGCTACCAGTAGGGGACTATTGCAGAACAGTAAGGAACAGAACATTTCTCGGTGTTCTAAGACCGGTGTTGTAGCTCAGCTGCTAGTAGGAGAGTGTTGCAGGACAGTAAGGAAGAGAACATGCCTCGGTGTTCTCAGACCAGTGTTGTGGCTCAGCTACCAGTAGGGAAGTGTTGCAGGACAGTAAGGAAGAGAACATGCCTCGGTGTTCTCAGACCGGTGTTATGGCTCAGCTACCAGTAGGGGAGTGTTGCAGGACAGTAATGAAAAGAACATGCCTCGGTGTTCTCAGACCGGTGATGTGGCTCAGCTACCAGTAGGGGAGTCTTGCAGGACAGTAAGGAAAAGAACATGCCTTGGTGTTCTCAGACTGGTGTTGTGGCTGAACTACCAGTAGAGGAATGTTGCAGAAAAGAAAGGAAGAAAACATGCCTCAGTGTTCTGAGACCTGTGTTGTAGCTCAGCTTCCAGTATGGAAGTGTTGCAGGACAGAAAGGAACAGAACATGCCTCGGTGTTCTCTGACCGGTGTTGTGGCTCAGTTACCAGTAGGGGAGTGATGCAGGACAGTAAGGAAGAGAACATGCCTCGGTGTTCTGAGACCGGTGTTGTGGCTCAGCTACCAGTAAGGGAGTGAGGCAGGACAGTTAGGAATAGAACATTTTTCGGTGTTCTCAGACTGGTGTTGTGGCTGAGTTACCAGTAAGGAATTGTTGCAGGACAGTAAGGAAGAGAACATGCCTCGGTGTTCTCAGACCTGTGTTGTGACAGTGTTGGGAGTGTTGCAGGACAGTAAGGAACAGAACATTTCTCGGTGTTCTTACACCAGTATTGTTGCTCAGTTGCCAGTAGGGGAGTGTTGCAGGACAGTAAAGAACGAAACATGCCTCGGTGTTCTCAGACCAGTGTTGTGGCTTAGCTACCAGTAGAGGAGTGTTGTAGGACAGTAAGGAAGAGATTATGCCTCGGTGTTCTCAGACCGGTGTTGTGGCTCAGTTACCAGTAGGGGAGTGCTGCTGGACAGTAAGGAACAGAACATGCCTCGGTGTTCTGGGACCGGTGTTGTGGCTCAGTTACCAGTAGGGGAGTGGTGCATGACAGTCAGGAAGAGAACATGCCTAGGATTTCTCAGACCGGTGTTGTGACTCATCCTCTAGTAGGGGAGTGTTGCAGGAAAGTAAGGAACAGAACTTGCCTCGGTGTTCTCAGACCGGTGTTGTGGCTACGCTAGCAGTAGGGGAGTGTTGCAGGACAGTAAGGAAGAGAACATGCCTCGGTGTTCTGAGACCGGTGTTGTGGTTCAGCTACCAGTAGGGGAGTGTTGCAGGACATTAAGGAACAGAATATGCCTCGGTGTTCTCAGACCGGTGTTGTGGCTCAGCTACCACTAGGGGAGTGTTGCAGGACAGTAATGAAGAGAACATGCCTTGGTGTTCTCAGACCGGTGTTGTGGCTTAGTTACCAAGAGGGGAGTGTTGCAGGACAGTAAGAAAGAGAACATGCTTCGGTTTTCTTAGACAAATGTGTTGTGTCTCAGCTACCAGTAGGGAAGTGTTGCAGGACAGTAAAAAAGAGAATATGCCTCGGTGTTTTGAGAACGGTGTTGTGGCTCAGCTAACAGTAGGGGAGTGTTGCAGGACAATAAGGAACAGATTATTCCTCGGTGTTCTCAGACCAGTGTTGTCCGACCAGTGTTGTGTCTCAGCTACCTGTAGGGGAGTATTGCAGGACAGTAAGGAAGAGAACATTCCTGGGTGTTCTTAGACAGGTGTTGTTGCTCAGCTACCATTAGGGGAGTGTTGCAGGATAGTAAGGAAGAGAACATTCCTCGGTGTTCTTAGACCGGTGTTGTGGCTCAGCTTCCAGTAGGGGAGTGTTACAGGTCAGTAAGAAAGAGAACATGCCTTGGTGTTCTTAGACAGATGTTGAGTCTCAGCTACCAGTGGGGAAGTGTTGCAGGGCAGTAAGGAAGAGAACATGCCTCGGTGTTCTCAGACCGGTGTTGTGGCTGAGCTACCAGTAGGGGAGTGTTGCAGGAAAGGAAGGAACAGATTATGTATCGGTGTCCGCAGACCTTTATTGTTGCTCATCTACCAGTAGGGGAGTGTTGCAGGACAGTAAGGAACAGTACATGCCTTGGTGCTCTCAGACCTGTTTTGTTGCTCAGCTACCAGTAGGGGAGTGTTGTATGACAGTAAGGAACAGAAAATGCTTCGGTGTTCTCAGACTGGTGTTGTGGCCTAGCTACCAGTAGGGTAGTGTTGTAGGACAGTAAGGAAGAAAACATGCCTCGGTATTCTCGGATCGTTAATGTGGCTTAGCTATCAGTAGGCGAGTGTTGTAGGACAGTAAGGAACAGAACATGCCTTGGTGTTTTGAGACCGTTGTTGTGGCTCAGCTTCCAGTAAGGGAGTGCTGTAGGACAGTAAGGAACAGAATATGCCTCGGTGTTCTCTGACCAATATAGTAAGCAGGACAGTAAGGAAGAGAACATGCCTCGGTTTTCTCAGACAGGTGTTGTGGCTTATCTACCAGTAGGGGAGTGTTATAGGACACTAAGGAAAAGAACATGCCTCGGTGTTCTCAGACCGGTGTTCTGGCTCAGTTACCAGTAGGGGAGTGTTGCAGGACAGTAAGGAACAGAACATGACTCGGTGTTCTCAGACTGGTGTTGTGGCTTATCTACCAATAGGGGACTGTTGCAGGACAGTAAGGAACAGAAGATGCCTCGGTGTTCTCAGACCGGTGTTGTTGCTACGCTAGCAGTAGGGGAGTGTTGCAGGACAGTAAGAAAGAGAACATGCCTCGGTGTTCTGAGACCGGTGTTGTGGTTCAGCTACCAGTAGAGGAGTGTTGCAGGACATTAAGGAACAGAACATGCCTCGGTGTTCTCAGACTGGTGTTGTGGCTCAGCTACCACTAGGGGAGTGTTGCAGGACAGTAATGAAGAGAACATGTCTTGGTGTTATGAGACCGGTGTTGTGGCTTAGTTACCAAGAGGGGAGTGTTGCAGGAGAGTAAGAAAGAGAACATGCTTTGATTTTCTCAGACAAATGTGTTGTGTCTCAGCTACCAGTAGGAAAGTGTTGCAGGACAGTAAGGAAGAGAACATGCCTCGGTGTTTTAAAACAGGTGTTGTGGCTCAGCTAACAGTAAAGGAGTGTTGCAGGACAGTAAGAAACAGATTATTCTTCGGTGTTCTCATACCAGTGTTGTCAGACCAGTGTTGTGTCTCAGCTACCAGTTTGGGAGTATTGTAGGACAGTAAGGAAGAGAACATGCTTCGGTGTTCGTAGACAGGTGTTGTTCCTCAGCTACCAGTAGGGGAGTGTTGCAGGATAGTAAGGAAAAGAACATTCCTCCGTGTTCTCAGACCAGTAGGAGAGTGTTACAGAACAGTAAGAAAGAGTACATGCCTTCGTGTTCTGAGACAGGTGTTGCGCCTGAGCTACCAGTAAGGGAGTGTTGCAGGACAGTAAAGAATAGAACATGCCTCGGTTTTCTAAGACCTGTGTTGTGGGTCAGCTATCAGTAGGGGAGTGTTGCAGGACAGTAAGGAACAGAACATGCCTTGGTGTTTGGAGACCGGTGTGGCTCAGCTACCAGTTGGGGAGTGGTGTAGGACAGTAAGGAACAGAACATGCCTCGGTGTTCTTAGACCGGTGTTGTGGCTCAGCTACCAGTAGGGGAGTGTCTCAGGACAAGTAAGGAAGAGAATATGCCTCGGTGTTCTCAGACCGGTGTTGTGGCACAGCTATCAGTAGGGTAGTGTTGCAGGACAGTAAGGAACATAACATTTCTCGGTGTTCTGAGACCGGTGTTGTTGCTCAGTTGCCAGTAGGGGAGTGTGGTAGGATAGTAAGGAACGGAACATGCCTCGGTGTTCTCAGATCAGTGTTGTGGCTCAGCTACCAGTACAGGAGTGTTGCAGGAAAGGAAGAAACAGATTATGTATCGATTTTCTCAGACCGGTTTTGTGTTTTATCTACCAGTAGGGGAGTGTTGCAGGACAGTAAGGAACAGAACATGCCTCGGTGTTCTCAGACCTGTTTTGTGGCTCAGCTACCAGTAGGGGATTGATGCGGGATAGTAAGGATGAGAACATGCCTCAGTTTTCTCAGACCGGTGTTGTTACTTAGCTACCAGTAGGGGAGTGTTGCTGGACAGTAAGGAAGAGAACATGCCTCGTTGTTCTCAGACCGGTGTTGTGGCTTAGCTACCTGTAGGGGAGTGTTGCAGGACAGTAAGGAAGAGAACATGCCTCGGTGTTCTGAGACCGGTGTTGTGGCTTAGCTACCAGTAGGGAAGTGTTGCAGCACAGTAAGGACGAGAACATGCCTTGGTGTTCTCAGACCTGTTTTTTGGCTGAGCTACCAGTAGTGGAGCGTTGCATGACAGTAAGGAAGCGAATTGCAGGACAGTAAGGAAGAGAACATACTTCGGTGTTCATAGTCCGGTGTTGTGGATTAGCTACTAGTATAGGAGTGTTGCATAAAAGGAAGGAAAAGAACATGCCTTGGTGTTCTCAGACTGGTGTTGTGGCTCAGCTACCATTAGGGGAGTGTTGCATAAAAGGAAGGAAAAGAACATGCCTCGGTGTTCTCAGACCGGTGTTGTGGCTCAGCTATCATTAGGGGAGTGTTGCATAAAATGAAGGAAAAGAACATGCCTCGGTGTTCTCAGACCGGTATGTTTGCTCAGTTACCAGTAGGGGAGTTTTGCAGAATAGTAAATAACAGAACATGCCTCGGTGTTCTCTGACCGGTGTTGTGGCTCAGGTACCAGTAGGGGAGTTTTGCAGGACAGTAAGGCAGAGAACATGTCCCGGTGTTTTTAGAACCCTGTTGTGGGTCAGCTACCAGTAGGGGAGTGTTGCAGGACAATAATGAACATAACATGCCTCGGAGTTCTCAGACCGGTGTTGTGGCTCAGCTACCAGTAGGGGAGTGTTGCAGGACAGTAAGGAACAGAACATGCCTCGGTCTTGTCAGACCGTTGTTGTGGCTCAGCTACCAGTAGGGGAATGTTGCAGGACAGTAAGGAAGAGAACATGCCTAGGTGTTCTCAGACCGGTGTTGTGGCTTAGCTACCAGTAGGGGAGTATTTCTGGACAGTAAGGAACAGAACATGCCTTGGTGTTCTCAGACCGGTGTTCTGGCTCAGTTACCAGTAGGAGAGTGTTGCAGGACAGTAAGGAACAGAAAATGCCTCGGTGTTCCCAGACTGGTGTTGTGGCTCAGCTACCAATAGGGGAGTGTTGCAGGACAGGAAGGAAGAGAAGATTCCTCGGTGTTCTCGGACTGGTAATGTGGCTCAGCTGCCAGTAGGGGAGTGTTGCAGGACAGTAAGGAAGAGAACATGCCTCGGTTTTCTCAGACCGGAGTTGTGGTTTAGCTACCAGTAGGGGAGTGTTGTAGGACAGTAAGGAACAGAACATGCCTTGGTGTTGTCTGACTGGTGTTGTGGGTCAGCTACCAGTATGAGAGTGATGCAGGGCAGTAAGGAAGAGAACATGCCTTGTTGTTCTCAGACCGGTGTTGTGGCTGAGTTACCAGTAGGGGAGTGTTGCAGGACAGTAAGGGACAGAACATGCCTCCTTGTTTTTAGACCTGTTTTGTGGCTGAGCTACCAGTTGGGGAGTGTTGCAGGACAGTAAGGAACATAAGATTCCTCGGTGTTCTTGGACCGGTATTGTGGCTCAACTGCTAGTAGTGGAGTGTTGCAGGACAGTTAGGAATAGAATATGCCTCGTTGTTCTCAGACCGGTGTTATAGCTCAGCTACCAGTAGGGGAATGTTGCAGGACAGTAAAGAAGAGAACATGCCTCGGTGTTTTCTTACCGTTAATGTGGCTGAGCTACCACTAGGGGAGTGTTGTAGGACAGTAAGGAAGAGAACATTCCTCGTTATTCTCAGACCGGTATTGTGGCTGAGCTAGCATTAGGGGAGTGTTGCAGGACAATTAGGAACAGAACATGCCTTGGTGTTCTCAGACCGGTGTTGTAGCTGAGCTATTATTAGGGGATTGTTGCAGGACAGTAAGGAACAGAACATGCCTCGGTGTGTTTAAAACGGTGTTGATGGTCAGCTACCAGTAGGGGAGTGTTGCAGGAAAGCAATTAAAAGAACATGCCTCGGTGTTCTCAGACCGGTGTTGTGGCTCAGTTATCAGTAGGGGAGTGTTGCAGGACAGTAAGGAACAGAACATGTCTCGGTCTTCTCAGACCGTTGTTGTGGCTGAGCTACCAGTAGGGGAGTGATGCAGGACAGTAAGGAAGAGAACATGCCTCGTTGTTCTCAGACCGGTGTTGTGGCTGAGCTACCAGTAGGGTAGTGTTGCAGGACAGTAAGGAACAGAACATACTTCAGTGTTCTCAGACCAGTGTTGTGGCTGAGCTACCGGTATGGGAGTGTTGCAGGACAGTAAGAAACAGAACATGCCTCGGTGTTCTCAGACCGGTGCTGTGGCTCAGCTATCAATAGGGGAGTGTTGGAGGACAGTAAGGAACAGAACATTTCTCGGTGTTCTCAGACCAGTGTTGTGGCTAAGCTGTCAGTAGGGGAGTGTTGTAGGGCAGTACTAAAAAGAACATGCCTCGGTGTTCTCAGGCCGGTGTTGTTTCTGAGCTACCAGTAGGGGAGTGTTGCAGGTCAGTAAGGAAGAGAATATGCCTCGGTGTTCTCAGACCGGTGTTATGTCTCAGCTACCAGTAGGGGTGTGTTGCAGGACAGTAATGAACAGAACATGCCTCGGTGTTCACCGACCGGTGTTGTGGGTGAGCTACCAGTAAGGAAGTGTTGCATGACAGTAAGGAAGAGAACATTTCTCGGTGTTTTCAGACCGGTGTTGTGGCTCAGCTGCCAGTAGGGAAGTGTTGCAGGACAGTAAGGAACAGAACATGCCTTGGTGTTCTCAGACCGGTGTTGTGGCTGAGCAACCTGAAGGGGAGTGTTGCAGGACAGTAAGGAAGAGAACTTGCCTCAATGTTCTCAGACCGGTGTTGTGGCTTAGTTACCAGTAGGGGAGTGTTGCAGGACAATAATGAACAGAACATGCCTCGGAGTTCTCAGACCGTTGTTGTGGCTTAGCTACCATTAGGGGAGTGTTGCAGGATAGTAAGGAAGAGAACATGCCTCGGTGTTCTCAGACCGGTGTTGTGTCTCAGGTACCAGTTTTTTTTTTTTTTTATATATATAGGAAGGATACTGACCAAGGGCAACAAAAATCTAAGAAAAAAAATGCCCACTGAAATGCCAATCCCATACAAGGGTCAAAGCAGTGGTCAAAAATTGGTGGATAAGTGTCTTGAAACCTTTCTCTTGAAGGAATTCAAGTCATAGGAAGGTGGAAATACAGAAGAAGGCAGGGAGTTCCAGAGTTTACCAGAGAAAGGGATGAATGATTGAGAATACTGGTTAACTCTTGCGTTAGAGAGGTGGACAGAATAGGGGTGAGAGAAAGAAGAAAGTCTTGTGCAGCGAGGCCGCGGAAGGAGGGGAGGCATGCAGTTAGCAAGATTAGAAGAGCAGTTGGCATGAAAATAGCGGTAAAAGACAGCTAGATATGCAACATTGCGGCGGTGAGAGAGAGGGCTAAAGACAGTCAGTTAGAGGAGAGGAGTTGATGAGACGAAAAGCTTTTGATTCCACCTTGTCTAGAAGAGCAGTATGAGTGGAACCCCCACAGACATGTGAAGCATACTCCATACATGGACGGATAAGGCCCTTGTACAGAGTTAGCAGCTAGGGGGGTGAGAAAAACTGGCAGAGACTTCTCAGAACACCTAACTTCATAAAAGCTGTTTTAGCTAGAGATGAGATGTGAAGTTTCCAGCTCAGATTATAAGTAAAGGACAGACTGAGGATGTTCAGTGTAGAAGAGGGGGACAGTTGAGTGTCATTGAAGAAGAGGGGATAGTTGTCTGGAAGATTGTGTCGAGTTGATAGATGGAGGAATTGAGTTTTTGAGACAATGAACAATACCATGTTTGCTCTGCCCCAAACAGAAATTTTAGAAAGATCAGAAGTCAGGCGTTCTGTGGCTTCCCTGCGTGATATGTTTACCTCCTGATGGGTTGGACGTCTATGAAAAGACGTGGAAAAGTGCAGGGTGGTATCATCAGCATAGGAGTGGATAGGACAAGAAGTTTGGTTTAGAAGATCATTAATGAATAATAAGAAGAGAGTGGGTGACAGGACAGAACCCTGAGGAACACCACTGTTAATAGATTTAGGTGAAGAACAGTGACCGTCTACCACAGCAGCAATAGAACGGTCAGAAAGGAAACTTGAGATGAAGTTACAGAGAGAAGGATAGAAACCGTAGGAGGGTAGTTTTGAAATCAAAGCTTTGTGCCAGACTCTATCAAAGGCTTTTGATATGTCCAAGGCAACAGCAAAAGTTTCACCAAAGTCTCTAAAAGAGGATGACCAAGACTCAGTAAGGAAAGCCAGAAGATCACCAGTAGAGCGGCCTTGACGGAACCCATACTGGCGATCAGATAGAAGGTTGTGAAGTGATAGATGTTTAAGAATCTTCCTGTTGAGGATAGATTCAAAAACTTTAGATAAGCAGGAAATTAAAGCAATAGGACGGTAGTTTGAGGAATTAGAGCGGTCACCCTTTTTAGGAACAGGTTGAATGTAGGCAAACTTCCAGCAAGAAGGAAAGGTATATGTTGACAGACAGAGCTGAAAGAGTTTGACTAGGCAAGGAGCAAGCACGGAGGCACAGTTTCGGAGAACAATAGGAGGGACCCCATCAGGTCCATAAGCCTTCCGAGGGTTTAGACCAGCGAGGGCATGGAAAACATCATTACGAAAGTGTGTTGCAGTATAGTAAGTAACAGATTATGTCTCGGTGTTCTCAGTCCGGTGTTGTGGCTCAGCTGCCAGTAGGGGAGTGTTGCAGGACAGTAAGGAACAGAACATGCCTCGGTGTTCTCAGACCGGTGTTGTGGCTTAGCTACCAGTAGGTGAGTGTTGCAGGACAGTAAGGAACAGAACATTTTTCGGTGTTCTCAGGGTAGTGTTGTGGCTCAGCTGCCAGTAGCGGCGTGTTGCATGACAGAAAGGAACAGAACATTTCTCGGTTTTTTTTAGAACGGTGTTGTGGCTCAGCTTCCAGTAGGGGAGTGTTGCAGGACAGTAAGGAAGAGAACATGCCTCGGTGTTCTCAGACCGGTGTTGTGGCTGAGCTACCAGTAGGGGAGTGTTGCAGGACAGTAAGGAACAGAACATGCCTCGGTGTTCTCAGATCGGTGTTGTGGCTGAGCTCCCAGTAGGGGAGTGTTGCAGGACAGTAATGAACAGAACATTCTCGGTGTTCTCAGACCGGTGTTGTAGGTCAGCTGCCAGGAGGGGAGTGTTGCAGGACAGCACGGAAGAGAACATGCCTTGGTGTTCTTATACCGGTGTTGTGGCTTAGCTACCCGTAAGGGAGTTTATTAGGACTCTAAGGAACAGAACATGCCTCGGTGTTCTCAGACCGGTGTTGTGGCTTAGCTACCAAGTGTTGTAGGACAGTAAGGAACAGAACATGCTTCGGTGTTCTCAGGCCGGTGTTGTGGCTCAGCTACCAGTATGTGAGTGTTGCAGGACAGTAATGAACAGAATATGCCTCAGTGTTCTGAGACCGGTTTTGTGGCTTAGCTACCAGTAGGGAAGTGTTGCAGGACAGTAATAAAGAGAACATGCCTCGGTGTTCTCAGACCGGTGTTGTGGCTTAGCTACCTCTGATAGATATTGCACCACTTTTCCATTGTCTCTTCTTGATGTATCTTGTGAGCTCGCCTATCAGATGCTTCCTCCTCGATTTCCATTCTGCACCTGAAAAGAAAAAGAATTCGCATTATTGATCAATGTTATATCTTTTGCTATGTTTTCAATTTTGTTTGCATTTTACGTTAAATTGTTTTCTTCTTCTAATATTATTAATGTGTCTCTTGTTTACTAATTTTCTATTATTTAATGTATGTGTCTTTTTGTAGGTTGTTGGCAACAGGAATGTCATTCTCGGCACTACAATTTGAGTTCTGTCGGGGTGTCTCAACAATAAGTGAAATTGTAGGGGAAACTGCCGAAAAAGTGTGGTGTGCCCTTCAATCACAGTACATGTCTTTTTCAAGAAGAGAAAAGTGAGGGGCAATTGCACAGTGATATTTTGAACTTTGGAAGATGCCTAACTGTTTAGGATCATTGGATGGGAAGCATATTAGAATCAAGTGCCCTGATTCCTCTGGTTCTACCTATTATAACTAGAAATGCTTTTTTTTCACTTGTCTTGATGTCATGTGCTGAAGCAGATGGATCTTTTTAACTTTTATCAGCGTTGTTGATTATGGATGCAACAGTGACGGTTGAGTACTACGAGGATCAGGCTTCTTCCACAGCCTTGCCCAAGGCGCAATGAACATTCCACCGCCTGCTATCCTCACAAATGAGGATAGCAGGCTATCCTCGTATTTCGTCAATGATGAAACGTTTCAGCTACAAGAAAGCTAGGAGAAGCCTCACGAATCCAAAAAGAATGTTCAACAAAAGGTTATCAACAGCAAGAAAAAGTGTTGAGAGTGCATTTGGCAAAATTCAGAGTGTTTGAGGGACCGTTCAGTTGTAATCCAAATAAGGTCGACAGCATCACAAAGACTGCATGTGTCTTGCATAACTACATTCGACATCACGATGGAGTGCTGTCAACACCACGTACTGATCAAGAGCTAACCAGTGCATACAACTTAACCCCTCAGGCTCCACGACAAGTTCTTGGCCGCACAGCCACAACAGGCCAGCAAATGAGGGATAGGCTATATGAACACATTTTAGACCCAAGAAATGCCCTAGCTTCATAGTTTAGTACAAGTGTATAAATATGCTTCCCAATATCATTTATAGCACTATATAATGTAACTGAAAAAGGAAATAAACACCAGGTCTTTTTACATGGAATAGGCTATGTGAACACTTTTTAGATCTAAGAAATGCCGTAGCTTCACAGTTTAGTACATGTGTATAAATAAGCTTCCCACTATAATTTACAACACTATATAATGTAATTGAGAAAGGAAATAAACACCAGGTTTTTTTTTTTACAAGGAATAAGCTATGTGAACACTTTTTAGATATAAGAAATGCCGTAGACAAAAACACTTTAGTACATGTGTATAAATATGCTTCCCAGTATCATTTATAACAATATGTGATGTAATTGAGAAAGGAAATAAACACCAGGTCTTTTTACAAGCATCTTGTCTTTCAGTCTTTATTAATGAGTATTGAAATTCCTTAACTATAACTATGATCTCTTCATCTGAAGTTCTCAAGTTGTTAGGCTGATTTGATTGCACGTAATAGTCACGTATAACTTAACACATAATAATCAACGCTTAACACACCGCTATATATAAAACAAATTCAGGGGACATACCTGTAGGGCAAGACGTCTCTACTATGCAGTTCCATGCCTTGTCTGGTTCATCCTTTCGAGATGTACTGAGGTGATGTTGTGTCATACAAACATCTGTATTTCTCCACAGCTTCTAAAAATTTTATGTTAAATAGTTCGTTGTCTGGAAGAAACATCTTGTAGTTGAGCACGAGAGCAAGCAGAACAGACAACTGACAACAAAAAAGACAACAGTTTCCTACAAGACTGTGTGTCCCTCTCATCAGGCAGTGTTCTCACATGTGCTGGCGCAAATCTGTCTAGTCTCTTGAAAACTAATCAACATGTGCCATTCATGCAAAAGTTTTCATTTTATTGTTTATTTTGTTATTAAAAAAAAATGTAATACTACATCGTCTAATAATAAATTTGCAAGTGAAAGTTCCATTAAAATTTGGCATAACAGCCCAGGGTGGCAAGTCGCACACTTAAAAAAAAAACGGACATGTTCAATGTCGGAGTGGCATATAAGTCGCATGTGGCACATGCGTTGAGTAACGCCACCTCGGTGAGAGAGGTTTCATAGATTTCTTCATGTTCGTTTTCAAGTGGCGTGCTACGTGCCATTCCACGTACGAAGTGCCACCTTGGTGTGAAAGTGATAATGTGCACTATCTAGATAATTCACCAGCACTTGTGTCACTGACACACACCACTCTGAACCTAACATGCGCTAGCACTTTAAATTTCTAAACCCCACACACAGCAACACTTAGGACATCCGGTCACATATGTGAGACTACAAAACTGTTCCACGACTTTAAGTACGTTTGTATAAACTAGTGGTTCTCAACCTGAAGGCCATGCCAAGAATTTATGGGGGCCACAGCGGACTGTTACAAATTATACATTTCCGCTAGTCTGTTGTAGTCTAGTGATGTAATTTAAGTATATCACAGCAATCTGTCAAATACAAGGTAATGATGACAGTCAACTTTGTAAAAGAGCAAAGGAGTTCTCATCAACGTTTAGTTATTTATTTATATTAAAATAATAATGATAATAATAATAATAATAATAATAATAATAATAATAGTTATATTATTATTATTATTATTATTATTATTATTATTATTATTATTAATAATAATAATAATATAACTATTATTATTATTATTATTATCATTACTATTTATTTTTTATTTATTCATTTTATTTTATTTTATTTTTTTTTACCTTTTTGTCGTGGTAAGATTTCGGAGAAAAATGAAAGAGAGCCACATGAATGTTGAGAATTCATGAAGATGGTATTTCAGAGAAAAAAGTTGACAACCACTGGTATAAATTGTCTTTGGTGATGGGATGTGTATGAGCGCGGTGTGGCCAGGGCAGCTGGGGCTCTATCCACTCCATGGCGTAAGCTGAGTGGGGACACAGAAGACAATAAAACAAATACCAAACAACTCTCTTCTACGCATTCCTGGCGAGGTTGCCAATTTCTTTTATGACTGCAAATCCCGCAGCAGTAGGGAAAATGCCAGGGGAGTCGCTCATTGCCATGAGAGACTCCCATTTCATGGGGACTCCCATTGCAATACCATTTTACGATGGGCAACACCCAAGGCATTTTTCCGGAGGCCTCAGTGGCATTCCATTTCAGGATGGCGTCCCTGGCTGTAAATTAATGCCGAGGGGTGGGAGGGGATCATTCACGGCGACGTCACCAGGGACTATGTTAAGAGGGGGGGCTACGGTGATGGCTGCGCTGAAGGGGAGAGGTGGGAGCGTGCGTCCTTATCCTTCGGCGGCTATGAAATGACTAAATTAATCAATAATGATGGGTGGGAAGTAATAGAATGGTAAGAAGGAGGGATGGGGGAACCTGAACGCTTAAGGCAAGGCAGGCGATGGGGGTCGCTGACGGCTTGACGTCAGGGTCACCATCATAGGCTTAGCGGTTTGGGGTCGATGGTGGCTTGCCACCACAGTCCCCTTCACTCGCGTTGGTCCTGGGTGGCCAAAGTGATGAGTTCTGCCATCACACGTTCCCTCCGACATCTCCGTACATTTCAATGTCTCCCACCACTCGATGGTCAAGGTCAGCCACGCTATACCGTTATAACCTCCAGCCTATCGACGTATATATGACATGAAAAGGTGAAGTTTAAAGTCAGTCTGTTAGTTGACAGGACATAAAAAAAACAAAAAAACATGTCGTTCAGAAATAGTAACGATATATACGTATACCTATCTTCTCTTGCAGGTGGCAGGTCATTTCCCAAAAAACACAACAACATAATTTGAAAACAGAATCTTACCCAACCTTACATCACTCCTACGCAGATGATAGCACCCTGCTCTTTTCCACGTCTTTTCATAGATATTCAACAGTTCAGGAGTTAACATTTCACGCAGGGAAGCCACAGAACACTTGACTTCTGATCTTTCTAAAATTTCTGATTGGGGCAGAGCAAATTTGGTATTGTTCAATGCCTCAAAAACTCAATTCCTCCATCTATCAACTCGAGACAACCTTCCAGACAACTATCCCCTCTTCTTCAGTGACACTCAACTGTTCCCATCTTCTACACTTAACATCCTCGGTCTGTCCTTTACTTATAATCTGAACTGGAAACTTCACATTTCATCTCTAGCTAAAACAGGATAGAGGAGGATAGAAGAGAATAGAGAAAGTAGGAGGGAACAGAAAAGGGGCTACTGTCAGTTGCCTCAGACACCAGAGTTTCAGTAAAGAAAAGAAGATGAGGTTTAGAAGAGGAGATGTGGTGCTCTACAGACTGAAAATTAGATCTTTGACCATGAATGTTGCGAACGTTAATGAAGAAAAAGTTGAGGGGGGTGTCAAGACACTTAGGGTCGTCGACAGAAAGGCAGTCCGACGTGGGGACATTTATAGTCCCCTTCCCAGATTGGGACTCTGAGGCTGGTGTAAGAGTCGCCATTATGATTTAAAAATTTTTGAGTGAAGGGTGTGTGTGTTATTAGGTGCTTGTAGTTTTGTGTGGAGGAAGAGAGTTGTCTTTAGAAGGCAGGCTGTGACTACTCCTTTGTGTTGTGAGACACAAAGGGAAACGTTCAGTGAGGTCAGAGCTGGGTTTAATAAGTTCACATAAAAAAAAAAAAGAAGACACTGGCAGGGATTATGAAGTCAGCCTGTGTAATATCTTATTCACTAAATATTTCTACTGCATTACGGAAGGGGATTCAAATTCCAGTATATCGTTTTATGGTCGGGTTAAGCAGTCGGAGTTTGATACGTGTCTGAGGCAACTGACAGTAGCCCCTTTTCTGTTCCCTCCTACTTTCTCTATCCTCCATTTCAATCCAAAGCTGGATGCTGCGTTTATGTGCGCAATGACTTAATCTGCTCTCGTGCCCACGCTCTTGAATCTTCCGAGTTTTCCACCATCTGGCTACGACTACAGAGTCACTCTCACACTAAATTTATCTGTGCTGTATACCTCTCACCTAACTCCTCTGATTATAAGAAATTCTTTGACTACTTAGCTTCCAAAGTGGACCACATTTTGACCCTCTTCCCTTTTGCAGAAATCTCCATTCTTGGAGACTTCAATGTTCGCCACCAGCTTTGGCTTTCCTCTCCCTTCACTGACCATCCTGGTGAACTAGCCTACAACTTTGCTATCCTCCATGACCTAGAGCAATTCATGCAACACCCTACTCGTATTCCTGACCGTCTTGGAGATACGCCCAACATTCTTGATCTTTTCCTGACTTCTAATCCTTCTGCTTATGCTGTCACCCTTTCTTCTCTGTTGGGCTCCTCCGATCACAATTTCATATCTATATCTTGTCCTATTGCTGCAATCCTTTCTCAGGATACCCCTAAGCGAAGGTGCCTCTGGCGTTTTGCCTCTGCTAGTTGGGGGGACCTGAGGGAGTATTTTGCTGATATTCCTTGGAATAACTACTGCTTCCGCGTCAGAGACCCGTCTTTGTGTGCTGAGCACATAACAGAGGTGATAGTGTCTGGCATGGAGGCGTACATTCCTCACTCTTTTTCTCGTCTTAAACCTTCTAAACCTTGGTTTATCACAGCTTGTTCTCGTGCTATACATGATAGAGAGGTGGCCCACAAAAGGTACTTAAGCCTTCCATCACCAGAATCTCATGCACTTTATATTTCTGTCCGGAACCATGCCAAGTCTGTTCTCCAACTCCAACTGTTGTCCAAAACTCCTTCATTAACTTCCTTCATTAAATGTCAAAACCTTTCAAGATCTAACTCCCCTCGTGATTTTTGGCATCTAGCCAAAAGATCTCCAATAACTTTGCTGCTTCTTCTTTCCCTCCTCTATTTCAACCAGATGGCACCACTGCTATCACATCTATTTCTAAAGCTGAACTCTTCGCTCAAACCTTTGCTAAAACTCTACCTTGGACGATTTTGGGTTTGTTCCTCCCTCTCCTCCACCCTCTTACTACTTCATGCCACCTATTAAAATTCTTCGCAATGATGTTTTCCATGTCCTCGCTGGCCTAAACCCTCGGAAGGCTTATAGACCTGATGGGGTCCCTCCTATTGTTCTCCGAAATTGTGCCTCCGTGCTTGCACCTTGCCTAGTCAAACTCTTTCAGCTCTGTCTGTTAACATCTACCTTTCCTTCTTGTGGGAAGTTTGCCTACATTCAACCGGTTCCTAAAAAGGGTGACCGTTCTAATCCCTCAAGCTAATGTCCTATTACTTAAATTTCCTGACCATCTAAAGTTTTTGAATTTATCCTCAACAGGAAGATTCTTAAACATCTATCACTTCACAACCTTCTATCTGATCGCCAGTATGGGTTCTGTCAATGCCGCTCTACTGGTGATCTTCTGGCTTTCCTTACTGAGTCTTGGTCATCCTCTTTTAGAGATTTTGGTGAAACTTTTGCTGTTGCCTTGGACATATCAAAAGTTTTTGATAAAGTCTTGCACAAAGCTTTGATTTCTAAACTACCCTCCTATGGTTTCTATCCTTTCTGTAACTTCATCTCAAGTTTCCTTTCTGACCATTCTATTGCTGCTGTGGTAGACGGTCACTGTTCTTCTCCTAAATCTATTAACAGTGGTGTTCCACTCTCTTCTTATTATTCTTTAATGATCTTCTAAACCAAACTTCTTGTCGTATCCACTCATACGCTGATGATACCACCCTGCACTTTTCCACGTCTTTTCATAGACGTCCAACCCTTCAGGAGGTAAACATATCACGCAGAGATGCCACAGAACGCTTGACTTCTGATCTTTCTAAAATTTCTGATTGGGGCAGAGGAAACTTGGTATTGTTCAATGCCTCAAAAACTCAGTACCTCCATCTATCAACTCGACACAACCTTCCAGACAACTATCCCCTCTTCTTCAGTGACACTCAACTGTCCCCCTCTTCTACACTGAACATCATCGGTCTGTCCTTTACTTATACTTTACTTCACATGTCATCTCTAGCTAAAACAGCTTCTATGAAGTTAGGTGTTCTGAGACGTCTCCGCCAGTTTTTCTCATCCTCCCAGCTGCTAACTCTGTACAAGGGCCTTATCCGTCCCTGTATGGAGTATGCTTCACATGTCTAGGGGGGCTCCACTCATACTGCTCTTCTAGACAGGGTGGAATCAAAAGCTTTTCGTCTCAACTCCTCTCCTCTAACTGACTGTCTTCAGCCTCTCTCTCACCGCCTCAATGTTGCATATCTAGCTGTCTTCTACCGCTATTTTCATGCTAACTGCTCTTTTGATCTTGCTAACTGCATGCCTCCCCTCCTTCCACGGTCTCGCTGCACAAGACTTTCTTCTTTCTCTCACCCCTATTATGTCCACCTCTCTAACGCAAGAGTTAACCAGTATTCTCAATCATTCATCCCTTTGTCTGGTAAACTCTGGAATTCCCTGCCTGCTTCTGTATTTCCACCTTCCTATGACTTGAATTCCTTCAAGAGGGAGGTTTCAAGACACTTATTCATCATTTTTGACCACTGCTTTGACCCTTTTATGGGACTGGCATTTCAGTGGGCATTTTTTTATTGGATTTTTGTTGCCCTTGGCCAGTGTCCTTACTACATAAAAAAAAAAAAAATATATAACATGTATACTATCTACCGGAAAGGAATATCATCTCCAATTTTACCGATAAAAACATACCGGCCATCATTAAGGCGATCAATGATGGATAGAAAGTGAGAGAACTTAAAACTATTTTGAAGTAGTTCTTTAAGATTTATTTCCCATACTCGGAAATAATCTATTACGACCGCGACTTGGAGAGAGTCGTAGTTAACAATGCGATCGTGCCTCCTAATGACAATCGTATTTACAGTGATATAAGTATAAAATTTGCCTTGCATATAGCTCGCATTCTGGGTTTCAATCCAAATTTTCGCTACACCGTCTACCTTCAAAGACCTGGCGACACCATTTCATCTTCCAGTGCGAGCGAAGCTTCCCCCTCGATCCCCATAATATTATTCGTTCAATACGTACCGCGAGCTGATGCGGGGACGGATTATATGTATGTTTATACCGACATCATTTCTCCCACGCGATTTGGTAACCAACTAGTTAATATATTAGACGTCATACCATTCCCCAGCGACAGCACCCGTAAAGGTATAACGTATCCAATTACGTATAAACCACTTTCCATATGAACTATACAGAGTGTGACCATCAAAATTACCAATCAAATCAAAGAGGTAAACCTATTCAGTTTGAAGATGGGGAAAACAGTGTTACTTGTGTATTACATATAAGACCACGTTAACTTTTGTGTCTCGGACGTAAAGTTTTGAGTATTGATCAAGGCAGGATAAGAGTAGGGGGCGGAGATAATGAAACAGGCAGGGGTTGCCTACTTCCGAGTCAATCCACGCGCCTCGCGGTCATCTGCGCGGGAAACTACAGCGTGTCCCCGCGCGCAATAGCGGGCGGGGTGCAAGTGTTGACAGTATTATAAAAAAAAAAAGAAAAAAAAAGAAAAAGAAAAATGGGTGTTCACTGTAGGCCAGCAGAGACACGGCTTTTATGTGAAGTGTGTGGGAGATGGCACACTAGTCCACCCTGCTCCTCATGTGTGGAAGACCAGTGTGATTTATGCGAGCGGTGTGGTGTTCTGCTTCCATATATATCCTCGACCAGAACACACCTGCGAAGTTGGAGATCCTGATTCTTCTGGTAAGCATTATTATTTATTTTGGCGAGAATGAATAATAATAAAAATAAAATGACTGTCAATCTTTACAAGTTTGAGCTCTGAGTACATCTGTTCAGGTTCACACTCGATTGAGTAGAGCGGTGATGTAGAACACATATGTCGGCAAGCGTCACAAGTCTACATCGCACGCGGAGGTGGGGGAGGAGGTGAGGAAAAAAAAAAAAAAATACTACAAATAATAAATCAATAAATACGGTACCACCTCCACTACTACGAGCTACTACTAATATATATTTTTTTAAGACTCCCCACAGCCGGGTCCGAGTGGATTTTCGGAGAGTGTATTAAATTCTTTCGAGACTTCAAGTCCCCTGCTAGCTACACAAGGTAAATATGAATTTAATAATAATAATAATAATAATAATAATAATAATAATAATAATAATAAACAGTCGCTGCTACTTCAGTTTTTTTTCGAAGAGTGTATTAAATTCTTCCGAGACTTCAAGTCCCCCGCTAGCTACACAAGGTAAATATGAATTTAATAATAATAATAATAATAATAATAATAATGATAATAATAATAATAATAATAATAATAAAAATGATAAAAATAATAATAATAATAATAATAAACAGTCGCTGCTACTTCAGTTTTTTTCCCCGACACGCCATAAGCGGAGTCAGGCCACAATGAGTGTGGGACGACGGAAGAACCGAGCTTAATTGATTCCACGGGAAATTTTATGAGGAGCTTCACCAGACATCAATATGATCCACTCGGTCTACGTACCGAATACAGGGAGTTCTTTATATGGGAAATTAGATCATATTCAACGTCACATGTCTCGCCATTCCCCACCACCCTGAAAATATTTTCACACATTTCTCTGTTACTAGTTAAATTCTCTACCTTAAGCGAAGATGATGTTCGAATCAATGATATGGCTTTTAGAGCACGTCTGATCACTTATCAAGATGTGCCTGACCTTCTTGATTTATGGATTCATCAGCTGAACAGTCGGTTGGAAAGCCTTACCAGCGAGACTGAAGGATCAGATTTTATCATTTCAAGAGTAGATAATTTTTTCATCAACTATTGCTTGCATGTCACGTGCAGTGGCATAGGAGATTATGTTGCATATCTTAGAGGCGTGCGAGAATGAAATTTTCAATCCTGATGGCCGACATTCGTCCTGTGTTATTCAGTGTTTGTTGGCATTCAGACTTCACGCCCGAGGTGGACCTTGGGAAAAAAAAAATATTGCGGAGACGGCATGGCGGAGAGAAATACGTCACGCTCTGAAAAGTAGAGAGTCCTGTGACTTGGGAGAACTTGATTCAGTTAGAAATGTTAAATCGCCTGTCTCTGGATGTTTATAGACTGACCAAAAGCGGTGATATGTACTATTTAACATTATCAAGAAAAGGCTCGTGCAAGTATAAAACTGTAATCCCACTCCTTTATTTGGCGGAAGACATAAGACGCTCATTAGAGAAGTGGAGAAGCTGCACCGGAAAATGACGAGAAGCCCTCCCACCCTAGAGGGTCATCAGTTTTCCAAAATATGTTTCAGCTCAGTTCCCAAGTCTGTGAATTTGAGCGATCACGAGTGTCATTGCGACTTCACTCAAACTCTTCTCTTTCCAGGTGATGCCGAAAAATTAAAATTCAAAAATTTTGCCTACACATATCAGCCTGCCTACTTAGCTTTTTTTTTTTTTTAAACTATAATAAAACCTAAGGAAAGTAGGAGTGTGATAGCTGAACATGAACCAATTGGTTACTCGTATCTCATCATCAATAGGTATGGAGATGTCGTGGAAAAAGAGAAGTTATTTCGGGGAAGATCCCATGAATAATTTCATTGAAAGCATATCCGAAGCTTCGCGAATCATCAAGGAAAGTGTAGGTTAGCTATCCAATTAGCACGTCTGCGGAGGATGAAGTCCACTTCAAACGTCAGCGCCACTGCGAGCTCTGCCGTCAATCTTTTAATGTGAAAACCCCGTCTCATAAACATCACGACCACTCATTACCGCAAAATAATTACAAGGGGGCATTGTGCGCGCGATGCAACCTCCAGTGTCATGACATGAGGAAATATCTCATCTCTCTGGCGCATAATATGAGCTTTGATGTCTCCTTAATCATAAAAGACCTTTAGTTGCCGGACTCGCACGTGGACATCCTTGCCAAGTCAGAATAGCATTTATTGAAAGTAAGGATTAAGGAATTCCAGTTTCAAGACGCGCTTTCCATTATGAACACCGGCCTCAGACATCTCGCTCAGAGTCACGTGCAGGCGGGCTATGACACGCGTTACGCCCAAGAGATGGTGAATTATCGTAAACGTAATTAATTAAACGTAATTTGCGCTCTAAAACAGTTTCTTTGTTATGGGTACATCACCGACTTTGGCTGCTTAGAAGATCGGCAATTGCTGCCTCGCGAAGCATTTTATGACACGTTCAAGGAGAAGACTCTGTCACCTGGAGAGTATGAACACGCTCAAAGCGTGTGGAGTATGGTGTCCTGTCGCACTTTAGGAGATTACATACGGGTGTATTGTGAAATTGATGTGGTGTTATTAGCCGACACATATCTCAAATATAGATCATACCTGCATGAATTTTATGTACTGGACGTGGCACATGACGTGTCACTGTCTTCTTATGCTTATGACGCTTTTTTAAAGTCGACAGGCGTTCAACATGACCCACCTTACGACTCTAACATGTATCACCTCATCAAAAGAAGTGTACGATGAGAGTTTGTAACTTGCATCAGACCTCACCTGCAGTCAAACCACGAACCCAACGGTGGTCCCGGCACCTATGTTTTCTATCTGGACTATAATTCATTATATGCAACCGTTATGTGTTCCCCCCTGCCTATGGGTCAGAGATGGATGATTTTTTTGAAGTTGGCATCCAGAATCACGCGACAGATGGCGACATCGGTTATTGGCTAATTTTGGACACCTGCGACGTTTCCCCCGACGTGGTCCAGGCCACAGACGAGTTCCCTCTCTGACATATGACTATTACAGAAGATGGCATCTCGCCGTACTGTAAAAGCTTGTTAGAAGCTGAGGGTCGTAAGCTGGGGAAGAAAAATCGTTAACTTGTGGCAAGTCATAAGGGACTGAAAGATCATCTGATCAGTCTGGAATTGCTGCAACTCTCACTTGGACTGGCAAAACAATGTGTCCATGCTATATATAGCTTCAGACAGGCTCCATACCTGAAACCTTTCATAGAAAGGAACGTTACTCAGCGTAAAAATGGGACATGTGTCATTAAAAATCGCATTTGCAAACTGATGTCAAACGCAATCTGTGGCAGATCCATGTTATCTGAAGTGAAGTATGGCCTCCAATAGAAATTAGTGACAAAAAGAAAATCTCTCCTGAAGTATGTAAGAAATCCATCCTTTAAAAGGCAAGGACCAAGTCGTATGCATCAACAGTGAGAATATGATTAAAATCAGGCAGCCAAATTACTTGGGATACCACATTTTAGAAGTGGCAAATAAGTACATGTACAACTTTTGGTATCGAGTCATCAAAGCTAATTATGGGGAGAGCTAAATTAGCTTATGAAGATACGGACATTGTCTTATTTAGTCTACACATACTTACAAGCTTAAATGATGAACTGAAACGTGGACCCATGGCAAATTTCCTTGACACCAGTAACTTTGCTTCAGATCACCCATGTTTTAAAGGGAGTGGAAGGGTCAACTAGGCTTGCTGAAATCTGAAACCGGATCCACTCTCATCAAAGATGCGATCATATTAAAGCCAAAGATGTATTCGCTGCTGTTGGAAGATGACAAGCAAGTATCTCGAGGTAAAGGTATTCAACTCACCATCAGCAAAATATATTGCATCAGCAGTATAGGGAAACACTTAATAATGTCGCATGTGGTATGGTGGATTGCTATAATATCAGGTATGTGAAAGGACAAATTTGTACCACTTGAATGAGAAAGCGTACGTTGTCACATTTTGATAACAAGCGGTTTCACATCGATGGCTATACCTCAAGGGCATATTATTACCCCGACAATGATCAGCGAGAAAGAGATGTGGAGGATGAGGTGGATGAGGAGGGGGCGGTGGATAAGAAGGAGGATGTGGAGGTGGATGAGGAAGAGGAGGAGGATGAGGAGGAGGAGGAGGGGTAAGAAGAGGAAGGGGAGGATGGGTTAATGAGTGGACTGTGGCGTGATCGAGACTTTCCACAACATTATTTACATCATAATTAAAGGGTAGAGAAAGAGAAAACGCCGCTGGTAGCAGCTGCCCTTCATGTAATGTAAAAAACATTTGCACTGACTACGTAGGATAATGAAGAGGAGGAGGAGGATGAGTTAATGTGTGGTTTGTGACGGAATCGGGAGAGACTTTCCAAAACATTATTCACATCATAATTAAGGGGTGGAGGGAGACACCGGCTGTTAGCAGCTGATGTTCATGTGATGTAAGGATATTTGTTTAAAGAGGGGGATGAGGGGGAATTGTTCATGTAATGTAAGAACATTTGTACTGTCCACGTGGGTTAAGGAGGAGGAAGAGGAGGAGGAGGAAGAAGAAGAAGAGGAGGAGGTAATGTAAGAACATTTATACTTAGGCTAAGGAGAAGGAAGAGGAGGTTAAGGAAGAGACATTAGTCGGGAGACATCCACTTCATAATTAGAGGGCAGGGATGAGGATGCAGCTGGTAGGCTAGTTATGCTGTTACCTACATGGCCATGTAAATAAAGGTTAAGAAATAAATATTGTAAACATATCGTAGTGTGTTTTAGTGCCCCTCTGAACTTAACATGGACAAAACATTTTAGCGAAAAGATGTTGAATTTCTTCAAATATCCTGCACGCATAATTATCGCATGTTATACAAATTCCTGTAAAACACACCTCTGCAATAAAATTATAGAGAAATATCAGCATGGATTTAACAGAAGTATTATTTGTGGCGTCTCATCACATTCGCTGCAACAGAATTCCCCTTTTCAAGATAAGGTCGAAGTGCATGGGAAAATTATTGATCCCGTATTGGATGACAGGTCATATGCCGATTACAATTTCCTCATGACTGGCAATTCTCGAACGATAGCAGAGTCCTTTACCAAAGAGAGACATAAAAATTTGTCTTATAATGATAGCGCAGAATGTCTTTTTCCCCAGAAAGTATGCTAGAACGATAACTTTAAATGCCTCGCATTACATTTTTATGAAAAACAGAGATATGTATCAAATTGAATGTTTGGGCAGGCAACTTTATGGAAAGGAGCGCGCCAAACACTTTGTGGAAATTTATAAAAATGTCGTGCTTAGACGAGATCACGGTTATTTGTTGTGTGATTTATCCCCGAACACACCCGAAGAAATTCAACTGCGAACGAATATTGTGGATGAGCCGCCCTATGAGAAAGACTATCTGCTATGAACGCCGTTTTGGACGAATTTTATCGGTATATAACGAATCCTGCGGCTTTAGGAGGTGTGCAAGCACTCTACAGAGAGGGGAAGAAAAGGGATAAGAATATAACGCTCCACGATGCGAGGGCATTTTTGCAGAGTGTCCGCACTTTTACGCTTCACAAACCGACACTGAAACGTTTTCCGAAGCGAAAAATTCTCACTCCTAAACCGTCCGTCACTTTAACTTGCGATTTGGCAGATTTTACGAAGCTGCACAGACACAATGGCGGCGTTCGATACATCATGTTTTGCATGGAAGTTTTCAGCAGGTACTTGAAGGTGGCAATGCTGACAAGTAAATGCAGTCGCTGTAGTCAGCAAGCGCTGGAAAAAAAATTTGAGTCGAGAAGTTTTACAGACGTGTCGCGTCTTTTTATTGATCAGTGATCTGAATTTTATAATCAAGCAGTGAAAAAAAATATCTAACTTTGAAAGGTATTACCTTTTATTCCAATTACTCACGCGTTACTCACGAGAAAACAAAGGCGAGTTTGGCAAAAAGGGTCATCCGAACCATAAAGGCGAAAATATATAAATATCTCATGCAGAACAATACACTGACGTATATTAACGTCTTCCCCATCCTAATAAACACGTACAATCACACCCCACACCACGGTTTTGGTGATAACCAAACACCGGCCCAGGTTCACCGCCTCCGCGACCTGCCACAAGTCAGGAGGCAATTTAAACGAATGTATTTGAATCGACCAAGAGGAAAGAAAGTCGTCAGTCATAAATTAGACGTGGGAGACATTGTAAGCATGCAACGTGATTACCGAACGCAATTTAAATTCAATAAGGGTTATACCGTCAACAATACCGAGGAGCTTTTTAAGATAAGTCGTGTGGATTACTCACATTAAAACCTAATTTATTACATAAGGGATTTGGTGGGTGAGGATGCGACCGGTGCATTCTACAAGGAAGAATTAATCAAGTCCTCTTTTCCGGTACATTACCAGGTCGATATATTACGATCGAAGGTCGAGCGAGGTAAGAGAAAGTATTTCATTCACTGGCGTGGATATCCAGATAAATTTGACGGCTGGATAGATGTAGTTTGGCACCACTGTGTTGATCATGTATGTGTGCACACTGTCTCTAGCCTCTGTGGCGACTATGTGTCGGTGGGCGTAGCTTGGTATCGGAGACGACGATTTTCTTTCTCGATAATCATCACTCACAACATCCTTGTGCAAGTGGGTTATCAAAGTTAGTCTGGCGTTTTGCAGTTTATTTAGAAAATATAAATTGTCTTTACAGCTCAACAACAGTGCACTTCTTTACTACTCAATCACACGACTAAGATTATAAGCAAAGTTATTAAAACTCTTGCGTCTTGATCAGAGTCTAAATCTTTGAGTAACTCAAGTCAGAGCGACACGGGTTGTGCGTCTGTACTATCTTGGTGACTGGCTGCTACTCCTGCTAAAAGTGACTTGAGGATTGTCCGAGAGGTGTCTAGGCATACGTCATAGATTTCCATAGCCAATAATATCAAGCAAAATGAATGACGTTTTAATCTCCACCCAATGGGAGGTAAGCCTTTAACAAGCTGAATGGGCATAAAACAAACCGGCTGTTTATAGTTAAGCTTGGCTGTTATCAATTCAACGTCCTGTTCACCTCTTGCACAATTCTTCTAATACTAGCGTTAGATTCTCTAACGCGTCTCTAATTTCCTTCTAATTCTACTCTTATATCTATTCTTTTCTTCATGCAAAGTAGTGCCTATTACAGGGCTCGGCAGCTACCGTTTGTCGTCCCGACAAAATTGTTATGCAATAAATTCTATTTACAGTATTTCATGCTTGCTGTTCTTTACATACCTATTCTATTTACAATATTACATGCTTGCTGTTCTTTACATACCTATTACAGGGTTACGGCTCGGAAATGTGTTTCATTTCGATGGATGAATTCTTGAGTTTCTTGTACATAAGTATCATTGATATTGTGCTCAATGTGACTATCAAGACAAATGGAAGTACATATATTATATACCACATAGTACCTGTGTGTGTTTTTGACACTTGCTTTACAAGTCTTTTCTTGTTAATCTTTCTGATTTTCAAAGGAGGAGCTCTGTCTGGGAATTTCATAGTAATGTCCTGTAAAACATTTTCTCTATTAAGTACAATAGTCTTTTTCCTATTTGCTACAGTTGTGAGTGTGGGGCTATGAAGTTCACATTGATCTGGTACACGATATAAGCCTTCTATTGATGCTATCTGAGGTTGAAATCCTGGGCATATGACTGATACAGTTGTCTTGTTTGGAAAATATAAGTAGTGAGATTCCTGGATAGTTTCATGACGTGTTATGGGAGTTTCTTCCTTAAAATGACAAGTACGTACAATGGATATATTTTTCACCAAGGATGCGGCACATGAGTGACTCAATGCTTCATTGAAAGTAAAATAAGTAGCTGAGCAAATGTACAGGTCTACGTTAGTTTTCTTACAGTGCAATAGATCATCATTTACTATAACACTTTCTTTCAAACCATTTATGGATAGGATATAATTTGTTGGAGATGTTATATCAGTATCAACTGTTATAATGGAACTATTAAATTTCATTGGGAAAGGAATCAGATTATACATGTGATATTTCAATTCTGATGAAAATGGTATGTCAATGAGTACTCCAGTATCATTTATGAATGAATTAAAAATGGGATAATATAGAGCAATATTATTTGAATCAAAGAAAGGTTGAAAATTCCACTCATATTTTGCTTGTTGAGTTATGTTTAGAAGTTGTGATATTGAAAATAATGTGTATGTAACATGTCCAGCATTAGCCATAACTAAGTCTTGAATTAACTGTTCCATTTCAGCATTTAGTTCATTTATCTTAATGTGCAACTGATCCAAGACCATGAAAATTTCCAGGGATTCCTTCAAATTAGAGTTCTCTGTACTTAAAGTTTCTATGCTATTAATCATCTCATCTATGGTAAGTTGTATATCTTCTGTTTCTTCTTGTAAGACATCGATTCTGGACACTGAGTTTTGTAGATTATTTACATTTGAGCGAAGTTCTGCATACAAACCAATATTTGTTACTCCAAGACCTACTAACGATCCGATCGCTATTGCGATACCTACTCCTCTCTTGCTTTTGCTATGTAGGAAGTTATTTTCTATTTTGGTGACCTTCGTCTGTATAGCATCTAATTTCTTCTCTAATCTCACATTGGATATCTCACTGATTATCAATTTGTCTTTTACCATCTGTAACCCATTATTGATATGTTTGACATTTTCTCTTACAGCATTTATATTGTCAAATTTCAATAATACTCTTACTGAGTGGTTCACAATGATCATGTCGCCGATTTTCCTTACTAAAGCTCCGGGCCTCACAGGGTCCCAGGCTGTTACTACATAGATGCAGACGACTTAGTAAGATATGGATGAAGAAAAACCATTGATATTGAAGTAAAAGGATTTGGTTTTCCTCCTCCCTCACTTCTCTAAATTGCGGAAGCAGGTCTTGCAGAGTTTGAATAAGCGCGAAGTCAATTGCATTTCGGAAATATTTGCCAACTTTTTGAAGAAACGCATGACGGACGACGATACCATCATTAACCGGCTGAAAAAAAATCAAGAGTGATATTCGCACTGTTACCTTGAAAAAGACGCCCGTGTACAAGAAAAAAGCCATTCTTATCTCCAAAATGCAGGAAGAGGCAGTAGACACCTGCAGAAACGATAAATACTCCCAGTGAGGTCAAGGCACTGTTCAGAGAGTGCTGTGAAATATATTTAAACACAATTGTGACCTCACTGAACGTTTTCCTATGTGTCTCACAACACAAGAGGGCAGTCACAGCCTGCCCTCTAAACACAACTCTCTTCCTCTACACAAAACTGCAAGCACCTAATGTCACACACACCCTTCACTCAAAATCATCATGGCGACTCTTACACTAGCCTCGGAGTCCCCATCTGGGGAGGGGACAATAAATATCTCCAGGTCGAATGGCGTTTCTGTTGACGACCCAGTGTCTTGACATTCTCCTCAACTTTTTCTTCATTAACTTTTGCAGCATTCACGGTCTAAGATCTAATTTTCAATCTGTAGAGCAGCACCTCTCCTCTTCTAAACCTCATCTTTATTTCCTTACTGAAACTCAGGTGTCTGAGGCAACTGACAGTAGCCTCTTTTTGGTTCCCCCCTACTTTCTCTATCCTCATTTTCGATCCAAAGCTGGATGTTGCGTTTATGTGAGCAAATATTTAACCTGCTCTCATGCCCATGCTCTTGAATCTTCCGATTTTTCCACCATCTGCTTACGACTACAGAATCACTCTCAAAGTAAAATTATCTGTGCGGTATACCTCTCAACTAACTGCTCTCTGACTTCTTTGACTAAACTTCCAAAGTGGAGCACATTCTGACCCTCTTCCCTTTTGCATAGATCTCCATTCTAGGAGACTTCAATGCTCACCACCAGCTTTGGCTTTACTCTCCTTTCACTGACCATCCTGGTGAACTAGCCTTCAACTTTGCTATTCGCCATGACCTATAACAATTGGTACAACACCTTACTCGTATTCCTGACCGTCTTGGAGATACGCCCAACATTCTTCACCTTTTCCTGACCTCTAATCCTTCTGATTATGCAGAATATTTTCTTCTCCGTTGGGCTCCTCCGATCACAATCTCGTATATGTATCTTGTCCTATCGCTCCGAACCTTCCTCATTATCCCCCTAAGCGAAGGTGCCTCTGGCGTTTTCTCTTTGTTAGTTGGAGGGACCTGAGGACCCCTGAACTACCTTGATCGAGTCATGCTTTGTCCGACCGCCGTTTACCCGCGCTTGGTGACCAAGCAGCCGATAGCAGGCGGCCAGGACAACCCCTTGTGAGGGGACGACAGCGTATTGGGCAGAGCCAGCACCACTCACACCTACCGTCTTCAACGGCACAGGTGATGCGAAACCTACCTGCCAAAGTCGCCCCCGACAGGATTCCAGTCTGAGGATGCCACCCTCAGACCAGGCGGTTGGCTACCTGATTTACTAGATCCGCCTCAGTACGAAACACCAGTTCGCAGACTACGACTTTTGCTGGAACGCCCTTGATCCTCAGGACGAACACAGAGGTTCTATGCCCGCACCTCGGACCCGGGGAGGAGTGGTACCGCATCCGCACCGTGTACCCCATTATCAAAGCCATGAACCTGCTGGTCTTCAGGCAGGAGAACTACCTTCCCACCAGCGGGACTGTCATCCCGGAAACGCCAGAATGACTACCGATGTCGAGGGTAAGTGGGTTTGGCCCACCGACGCGGCAAATCACCCTGACGGCCCCCACCCCAACGAGATAGAAAACTCGAAGGAGCAGAAGGACTCCGGATCAGTGAGGTGTGCTGAGGTCATAGTGTGTGGCATGGAGGCGTATATTCCTCATTCTTTTTCTCGACCTAAACCTTCCAAAACTTGGTTTAACACAGCTTGATCTCGTGCTATACATGATAGAGAGGTGGCTCATATAAGGTACTTAAGCCTTCCATCACCAGAATCTCATGCACTTTATATTTCTGCCTGGAACCATGCCAAGTCTGCTCTCCAACTAGTCAAAAATTCCTTCATTAACAGAAAGTGTCAACACCTTTCAAGATCTTACTCCCCTCATGACTTTCTTTTTTTTTTTTAATGTAGAAAGGACACTGGCCAAGGGCAACAAAAATCTAATAAAATAATGCCCACTGAAATACCAGTCCAATAAAAGGGTCAAAGCAGTGGTCAAAAATTGATGGATAAGTGTCTTAAAAACCTCCCTCTTGAAGGAATTCAAGTCATAAGAAGGTGGAAATACAGAAGCAGGCAGGGAGTTCCAGAGTTTACCAGACAAAGGGATGAATGATTGAGAATACTGGTTAACTCTTGCGTTAGAGAGGTGGACAGAATAGGGGTGAGAGAAAGAAGAAAGTCTTGTGCAGTGAGGCCGCGGAAGGAGGGGAGGCATGCAGTTAGCAAGATCAGAAGAGCAGTTAGCATGAAAATAGCGGTAGAAGACAGCTATATATGCAACATTGCGGCGGTGAGAGAGAGGCTGAAGACAGTCATTAGAGGAGAGGAGTTGATGACACGAAAAGCTTTTCATTCCACCAGGTCTAGAAGAGCAGCATGAGTGGAACCCTCCCAGACATGTGAAGCATACTCCATACATGGACGGATAAGGCCCTTGTACAGAGTTAGCAGCTGGGGGGGGTGAGAAAAACTGGCGGAGACGTCTCAGAACACCTAACTTCATAGAAGCTGTTTTAGCTAGAGATGAGATGTGAAGTTTCTAGTTCAGATTATAGATTATAGATTAAAGGACAGACCGTGGATGTTCAGTGCAGAAGAGGGGAACAGTTGAGTGTCATTGAAGAAGAGGGTATAGTTCTCTGGAGGGTTGTGTCGAGTTGATAGATGGAGGAATTGAGTTTTTCAACTGGAGCCATTTTTTGAGGCATTGAACAATACCAAGTTTGCTCTGCCCCAATCTGAAATTTTAGAAAGATCAGAAGTCAGGCGTTCTGTGGCTTCCCTGCGTGATATGTTTACCTTCTGAAGGGATGGACGTCTATGAAAAGACGTGGAAAAGTTCAGGGTGGTATCATCAGCGTAGGAGTGGATAGGACAAAAGTTTGGTTTAGAAGATCATTAATGAATAATAAGAAAAGAGTGGGTGACAGGACAGAACCCTGAGGAACACCATTGTTAATAGATTTAGGAGAAGAACAGTGACCGTATACCACAGCAGGAATAGAACGGTCAGAAAGGAAACTTGAGATGAAGTTACAGAGAGAAGGATAGAAACCGTAGGAGGGTAGTTTGGAAATCAAAGTTTTGTGCCAGACTCTATCAAAAGCTTTTGATATGTCCAAGGCAAAAGCAAAAGTTTCACCAAAATCTCTAAAAGAGGATGACCAAGACTCAGTAAGGAAAGCCAGTAGATCACCAGTAGAGCGGCCTTGATGGAACCCATACTGGCGATCAGATAGAAGGTTGTGAAGTGAGAGATGTTTAAGAATCTTCCTGTTGAGGATAGATTCAAAAACTTTACGTAGGCTTGAAATAAAAGCAATAGGATGGTAGTTTGAGGGATTAGAACGGTCACCCTTTATAGGGAGAGGTCGAATGTAGGGAAACTTCCAGCAAGAAGGAAAGGTAGATGTTGACAGACAGAGCTGAAAGAGTTTGACTAGGCAAGGTGCAAGAACAATAGGAGGGACCCCAACAGGTCCATAAGCCCTCCGAGGGTTTAGGCCAGCGAGGGCATGGAAAACATCATTGTGAAGAATTTTAATAGGTGGCATGAAGTTGTCAGAGAATGGAGGAGAGGGAGGAACAAGCCCAGAATCGTCCAAGGTAGCGTTTTTAGCAAAGGTTTGAGCAAAGAGTCCAGCTTTAGAAATAGATGTGATAGCAGTGGTGCCATCTGGTTGAAGTAGAGGAGGGAAAGAAGAAGAAGCAAAGTTATTGGAGATATTTTTGGCTAGATGCCAGAAATCACGAGGGGAGTTAGACCTTGAAAGGTTTTGACATTTTCTGTTAATGAAGGAGCTTTTGGCTAGTTGGAGAACAGACTTGGCATGTTTCCGGGCAGAAATATAAAGTGCATGAGATTCTGGTGATGGAAGGCTTAAGTACCTTAAGTAAGAGTGAGGAATGTATGCCTCCATGCCAGACACTATCACCTCTGTTATGCGCTCAGCACACAAAGAGGGGTCTCTGACATGGAAGCAGTTGTCATTCCAAGGAAAATCAGCAAAATACCTCCTCAGGTCCCCCCAACTAGCAGAGGCAAAACGCCAGAGGCACCTTCGCTTAGGGGGATCCTGAGAAGGGATTGGAGTGATAGGACAAGATAAACATATGAGATTGTGATCGGAAGAGCCCAACGGAGAAGAAAGGGTGACAGCATAAGCAGAAGGATTAGAGGTCAGGAAAAGGTAAAAAATGTTGGGCGTATCTCCAAGACGGTCAGGAATATGAGTAGGGTGTTGCACCAATTGCTCTAGGTCATGGAGGATAGCAAAGTTATAGGCTAGTTCACCAGGATGGTCAGTGAAGGGAGAGGAAAGCCAAAGCCGGTGGTGAACATTGAAGTCTCCAAGAATGGAGATCTCTGCAAAAGGGAAGAGGAACAGAATGTGCTCCACTTTAGCATCTAGCCAAAAATATCTCCAATAACTTTGCTGCTGCTTCTTTCCCTCCTTTATTTCAACCAGATGGCACCACTGCTATCACATCTATTTCTAAAGCTGATTTCTTCGCTCAAACCTTTGCTAAAAACTCTACATTGGAAGATTCAGGACTTGTTCGTCTCTCTTCTCCACCATCTGACTACTTCATGCTACGTATTAAAATTCTCCGTAATGATGTTTTCCATGCCTTTGCGGTTATGGAAAACCCTAGGAGGGCTTATGGACCTGATGGTGCCCCTCCTATTGTTTTCCAAAACTGTGCATCCATGCTTGCACTTTTTTTTTTTATGTAAGAAGGACACTGGCCAAGGGCATTTCACGTAGGAAAGCCACAGAACGCTTGATTTCTGATCTTTATAAAATTTCTGATTGGGGCAGAGCAAACTTGGTATTGTTCAATGCCTCAAAAACTGAATTCCTCCATATATCATCTCAACACAACCTTCCAGACAACTGTCCCCTATCTTCAATGACACTCAACTGTCCCACTCTTCTACACTGAACATCCTCAGTGTCTTTTACTTATAATTTGAACTGGAAACTTCTTATCTCAGTTAGGCGTTCTTACGCGTCTCCGCCAGTTTTTCTTACCGCTCCAGCTGCTAACTCTGTACAAGGGCCTTATCCATCCATGTATGGAGTATGCTTCACATGTCTGAGGGGTTCCACTCATACTGCTCTTCTAGACAGGGTGGAATCAACAGCTTTACATCTCATCAACTCCTCTCCTCTGACTGACTGTCTTTAACCTCTTTCTCACCACCGCAATGTTGTATCTCTAGCTATTTTCTACCGCTATTTTCATGGTAACTGCTCCTCTGATCCTGCTAACTGCATGCCTCCCCTCCTCCTGCGGCCTTGCTGCACAAGAGTTTTTTTCTTTCTCTCACCCCTATTCTCTCTACCACTCTAATGCAAGAGTTAATCAGTATTCTCAGTCATTCATCCCTTTCTCTGGTATACTCTGGAACTCCCTGCCTGCTTCTGTATTTCCACCTTCCTATGACTTGAATTCCTTCAAGAGGGAGGTTTTGAGACACTTATTCATGAATTTTTTTTTTTACCCTTTTATGGGTCGTTTTATGGATCGTCGCTATTATATTGCTTACGCGGTGAATGCGGTCTCCACCGAACCGTACGGGATTGCGCAGGACCTCAAAACGATTTATTCATACGAGAATACGCATGCGGCTAGAAAGAGACTTTACTCGCTTAATCGGTCCACGGCAGACATGAGAGATGAACCAGGACGAATCATTATCCACGCGCCTCCCACAGGAAGCGTAAATCTCCCCCACCTGGTGGCCTGCGTGACTCAGTAAGGTTGGGGCGAGGACATCGAGGGTAACGAGAAGGCATGACAGGCTATTGCGACATTGAAGGATTTACTTTACGTGGAAGGACTCAAGATGGATACAAGCGTGAACCGACGTCAACACTTCCAGAATTGCCTGAAAAAGATTGCTCTGCTAGCCATGGAGAACAATGAAGTGGAGCAGATTATCATTCCGGAAATAATGGGCTGCAGAAGTCGCTGCCAGGATGAGTGAATGTATAATTACCTGCCTATGGTGGAAGGGTTGGCGATGCGGCTTCAACCTTTTGGAGTTGAAACTATTCTGGTGAGGAAGTCTGAATAAACTATATCATGTAAATTTTTAAAATAAATTTGATGTATGTTTGACGAACCGAGAATAAATAAATTCTTTAACTTGGATGGTCGTTATTATTTATTTTGATCATGGCGGGAGAGGAGCATTATCTGTATTTGACGAGTCTCGGCAACGCCGACCTCTACCCCCATAAGAAGCCTCATCACTTTGAAAATAGAATCACTCCTCCCATCCATCTTGATCCAAATAAAGAATATGAAGTAGGTGTGATAAACTGCTTTTATCCAAAACAGTTCTTGGGTCTAGTGGCTGCTGATTATGCTTACAGGATTGAGATTTGGGCCATAGCCCACGTCGATGAAACACGCATGTATAAACTCCATATATACACACCTATGAACGAGTACGGAGGTGGGCGATGCTGGGTACATAGTTGACATCATTAATGTCGAATTGGCCGAAGAATTAAAAAGCAATATGAGTATATAAGTATGACCAATATTTTAAGGATGATCAATTTTTTAACTATAATGAAAAAACGCGAAGGGTGCGTCCTTCAGAATGGCCTAGAGTGCGACAACAATGGCCATTTCTGCTACTTGACTGCGAAATTTGGATCCAGGATGGCTCAAACCTTGGATTATTACACCAAGTATAATTTATACAGTTCAAATGCCGAAAACGACTCCACCTTCATTCCTGCCTCGAATGGATGGGAGAATAGATTTCGCACTATTTTACGCGGACTGTGTTTCACCGACGATATATAGCGGTCAGCATGTCAACTTGTTAGAAATCATTACCATGGAATCCTCCGGCGGTAAAGATTTTCATCAAACTGCGTATAAATCGCTCAGTAAAACTATTATCAATTCGATTGCGATTAAACCCGCGGATCAAGTTGGCTGGCCTATTCACTTCGAGAGGGCTAAATCAATTACACTCTTACTGCATATCAGACAGAAATAAATAGGCGGTGATTATGCTCGGCGTCTAATTCGTGGTCTGGCGGTCATCATGACGAGAGCGTTCACACCTCCCATTTGAGCGGAATATGACTTGCTTTTTATGCAAGGCAAAGGTTAGACGACATCTAGGTTTTTATTCAAGAAGAGGTGGTGGTCTATGTTGAGCGGCTTTGCTACAAGAGCAATTCCCTTTTTCATGTGCACTGTGGCACCAGAAGCACTCCAAATGGGAAAAGGTTTATTATAAGATGTTTTAGAGGGAAACGACTTCGCGAATCATTAAAAAATAGAGGCGTCGCCGCCGTGAAGGGTGTGGGCGAAAAGATTGTTCAAGGTGAACGAGTAATGAAAAAGAGGAAAGTTGGATTCACAAAAATAAAAAGAGAGAAAGCAGCCCACCAGGCAATTGAAAAGAAAGACTTGCTATAAAGCAGATATCTTCAATATTTAGCTTAGTCGAGAAGATGACTCATTACAGGCTGGGTGTACAGGGGGAGCGATCTCCACCCTCTTGAGCAATTATCTGAGAGCTGTGAGTGAGAATTTCCCGCGGATGAATCGCTTGTATACCATCAAATCGTCAGTTGCTGCAAGGCGAAAGTTGGACGTATTACCCGTTAATTTAGACGCTAATGCTAATAATCATGCGGGGATTAACGACCCTTACATTGAATTTAGACTGCCTGGCATTCCAGGACAATTTCTTGATCTATCAACACTGTCTCTAGAATTGCTAGTTAGCGTGACGAAGGTGGATGTCACGCCACTAGACGACGACGATCACGTCGTCTTTAGTAATGGTTTGATTAATATGATGTTTAAGTCTTGTGCTTGTTATTTTAACGAACAGCTTGTGGAGTCATCCTCTTTGCTCAACTATCACGCCTTCATTAAAATGATTACAACAATCCCTCAGGATAAAATTGACTCTATCGGTCTCGTCGCCTTCTACCACCGCGATTATTATGAATCAAAAGGCAAAACCAATAAATTTCATGAAGACTATTTCACGGGTGGGAATAAAGACAAGAAACAAATGATAAAAGATTGTAAAACGCACAGCCTTTCGATGACTGCGCCTTTGTTTTCAGTATATCAAGTCTGGACGCTTACCTACTTGACTCTGTCGATGTGAGAATTCGATTAGAATTAGCTAACAAAACATGGATTCTTAATTCACATCAGGACGCCAGCAGTTTCAAATTTAGCTCGAGATGGCTAAGTTATGGATTGACCGCGTCGCGCCGCATCCGCCCGCCTTAGAATTGTTAAATAACTCCTTGACTCTAAATCCAAAGCAATACACTTTCAATATGACACTCAGTAAGACGTATCTGTTAGGCGCTAATGAAACGTCTCTGATTGTCGAATTACCTTTCGCGCAAATCATAACTCAAGAATAGTTTATATTTTCATCACGCCGATCTGTCACATGTACATATCATCGTGAATGGGGCGACCATTTATAACGTTCGTAGCTCTTTCCCGCATCATGCATCAAAATTATTTTACATGACCCCTGAGTTACTATGATTGGACACACATAATTCCCTAACGGACCTAACAGACAGTATGTTTCTTAAACTTTGTAACGGAGGACGTGCACAATGCCATCCCTCTGGATAAATAAGGCAATCTAAGAATTAATCTGTCTTTTGTTAATTCACGTAATCACAACCGCGTCATCATGTTTTTCGCCGAAACTACTGGCGTCATAAAAATTTATCATTATCGTCACGTTCGCTGCATTGTCCGCGCATAAGTCGTCATGAATGCATGTGAAATAGAAGTCGGTCTAGCAGGCATCTAGTGCGATCGAGTTTATTTTTTAGGCTGTTACGACCAGCGCCGTGTGACAGAGCTGAAAAATCTTGCAAGAAAACAGGCGAAGCCATGCGTTTTCATCCTAAATACATTGAGTGGGTCGAAGACCATGGGTCACTGGATTACTGTTTATCTTAATTTTCAAAGTCAGACCATAGGCTATTACGATAGCTATAACTTACATCCCAAATACAATTCCACTGTCTTACATCATTTTATGCAAACTTGTCCACATATGAAAATTACCACATTAAATTATCGACTTCAGGGGTTGAATTCCCTTGTGTGTGGCATTCATTGCATGTTCTTTTGCCTTCTACTGAGTTGGCATATATTAAAACGTGCAATATGCATTATTCACCCCACCTTCAAAAAGCATCAATATCCATATAATGAGAAAAAAAATTACTCGTATGGCTTACATACTATTTCGTGAAATGAAATGCCACATTGCATGCCTACCTTTTGTCCGGCTGGCAACCGAGCGAGATGTTATCACATCTGTAAAGCAGTAAGAAGGTATATGGGGAAAGGGGTGGGGTGGGGGAAAGGCATGCAAAGCTAATAGCTTTGCATTTCATCTTGAGGACCGTGGGTAAGTACGCCATTACCTTGCATGCATCACGCACCTTCGCCATTGTATGTTACATTAACATTCTCTGCCAATGAATAAGAAGAGGGGGGAGAAAAAAAAACTTTTCCATTGTTTTCATCGTTTTTTTTTTTTTTTTTTGTCTCTTATAGAACATATCTCTTTCCGCTTTGATATCTATTTGGGCGATGTTGGGGGTAAGCGATGCCGCGCCGACCATGAGGATGTCGATGTGGAAAGAATGTCGGAGCCTGCAAAGAAGAAATTGATCTTTAGCGATGACGACATGTCACCGCTGCCAGCGACCCCACCTCCTGATGCCCCGTCAGGCTAGGAGCTGCAGCAGTCGCAGCAGCAGCCACAGCTTCAGCGGCAGCCGCAGCAGCAGTCGCGTTTGCTACTTCTTGAGTTGGTGATGCCGCCGCCCACCGAAACACAGCTGCGGCGGTCAGTTGAGGCGGCTGTAGGCGGCAATGAGCTCAGTAGGTGAAGAAGTCGCAGGAAAACAGAAAAAAAAAGTAAGGTGATTCCTAGAGTTATTAAAACTACGCCCGTCATTGACAGCAATGACAATGATATCTTCTTCAATTTGCAAATGTTTAGAATGAATGAGATGTATTTGTCCTAATAAATCAATGAGCTGTATTTGCCTTAATAAAAATATAATATCCCATCGCCTCTGCATAACCTCTCTAGTAGTAATAATAATAAGATGACCATCCTTCACAAATATTACGTCAGCGACCTCACCCACACCGCAGGAGGTCAACGAAAATGAAGGTGACCGCCGCCGCTCCCACCATCACAGACACTTCATCCAGGTACAGGGATCGCAGGTAACGGAACCGCGTGGGTACTCACGACGACCTTGACCATCGCGAAATAGCAGGGCACTGGAATGTATTGATTGACCCATCCTGAGATGGTAGGGCGGAGTCAGCGGCGGCGGTAAGATCCGCCCACGCTTCCTTGACCACCCTGGCTAGCGCGTGGCGGTCACATGGCGGCCCATCCTATAGCCCTCAACCTCCCTTTCCCGTTCAAAACGAAGGTAGCATGGCCCCTGATGGCGTCACCACCCACTTTCCTGATGCATTCAGTCCTCCCCCCCATCCCTTTCCTTCCATCGACATTGACCAACGAGTGTTGGGAGACAATGGAATGTACTGAGATGTCGGAGGGAACACGTGATAGCAAGACTCACCACCCTGGACGCCCAGAACTCACGCGAGTGAAGGGAACCGTGGTGGCAAGCCACCAGTGACCCCAAACCGCTGAGCGTGTAATGGTGATATTGACGTCAAGCCGTCAGCGACCCCCACCGCCTGCCTTGCCTGATGCGTTCAGGTTCCCCCCCCTTTACCATTCAATTACTTTCCACCCACCATTATTGATTCATTTAGTCATTTCATAGCCGCCGAAGGATAAGGACGCACGCCCTCACCTCTCCCCGTCAGCGCCGCCATCACCGTGGCCCTCCCCACCTCCTCATTATAGCCCCTGGTGACGTCGCCGTGAATGATCCCCCTCCCCCCCGCGTTAATTTACAGCCAGGGTCGCCATCCTGAAATGGATTGCCACTGAGGCCTCCGGAAAAATGCCATAGGGGTCGCCCATTGTAAAATGGTATTGCCACGAGTCCCCCATGAAATGGGGTACTCTTATGGCATGCCATTTTACAATGGACGACCCCCATGGCATTTTCCCTACTACTTCCCGCCCCTTTCACGGCTGTTTTTATCTCAGCGACCCTCTCTAAGATACCACCTATGTAACTTAGTGCAGGGACCAGTTATATGTCACAAGGTTCTTTTAGTCTTTTGCACCCTATTAATCAACAGGCAGTCATAGCACAAGGTTCTGCTCCCTTTTACGGCTGTCACTACCTAGGATCACCCTCTCTACCCTGCCAAGGCTACGCAATGTGGTGCAGAGCTAGTTTCACCTTCATAGGGTGCTTCTGGCTTCCTGTGATGAACTACAGAAATGAGGTCGTCAGCCTTTTTCATCCATCAACAGGCAAAGGAATATTACTGCTGCCAAATCACTCCAACAGGTGGGAAAGAATCACCAGTCATGTCCTAGGAGGGGACAATTACAATAAAGGATACACTTAATCGGTTAAGGTATAATACCTTGTCAGACAAACTGCCCTCGATCACGGACGGCCCACAGCCAAACAAAGTATTGTATCCCCCTGTGGATAAATTTTGTTTACAGCATCATGGAAGATAGACATCTACCACCTTGAGGAAAGAATAAACTTAACTGCACGCCAGTTTTTATATATTCCTCTGAGTTTAGCCACTTGACAACAGCACAGGAACACAGTAACATTTGACAAAACAGAATACAGAAACAAACTGCTCAAACTGAAACTGAACGGGTAGGGTTCACTGATCACTCACCAACACGCCAACAAACTTTACTATCAGGAAGTATCTATTTACTTATGAGGTATTACAATCACATGCAAGCTCTGAAAGACAAAAAAACAAAACTATAAGAGTTTTATGTAATAAAAATGAAATACTAACCCTGAATATATGCTTAACATGTAAATGTGATATAAATTGTCTATAGTCTGGCAAGTAGAGATTATTAGTTTTGGTTCTGGTGGAATCTCGGTTTTACTCTCTATAGCTAATGAAATATCTCGTTTATAGTTTATTTATTTATCTATTTATTTTATTTTTTTTATTTATTTATTTTTTCTTTTTCTTTTTTTTTTCTTTTCAATCTCCAGCAGTCTCAATCAATATGGTAAATGTGGCTTGGCAGTAAGTGCATAGCTGATAGATTTTTACATATATTAATAATCTTACCTATGCAATTTTTTTTATAAATTATTGTGAACTTTCTGCAGTTAACTTAAACAAATTCAAGCTTATACAAGTAAGGAGCATAAAGCAAATAAATAAATAAATAAATAAATAAATAAATAAAAATAAATAAATTAATTAACAAATAAATAAATACAATAAATATATTGATAAAAATAAATAAATAAAAATAAATAAATAAACAACTTTTCTTAACTAAATAAATAAATGAATTATCCGTAGCATTGTGGTAAAGACCACAAGCTATCTTTCTGAAACGGTTTTTCACATCTCTCTTCCCAACGACTTTCTGTGTTAGCCAGCTTTCTTCTTTCACCCCTGTTTTCTCTCTCTCTCTCTCTCTCTCTCTCTCTCTCTCTCTCTCTCTCTCTCTCTCTCTCTCTCTCTCTCTCTCTCTCTCTCTCTCTCTCTCTCTCTCTCTCTCTCTCTCTCTCTCTCTCTCTCTCTCTCTCTCTCTCTCTCTCTCTATATATATATATATATATATATATATTTGGTTGATGACATCGCCGTAGCTAGTCATACATGCTAATATCACGATTTCAGGTTCTTTAACCCTTCCTCAGTAGTTGTGAAATGACTGGATTATATATATATATATATATATATATATATATATATATATATATATATATATATATATATATATATATATATATATATATATATATATATATATATATATATATATATATATATATATATATATATATATATATATATATATATATATATATATATATATATATATATATATATATATATATATATAATGTGTGTGTGTGTGTTTATAACAGGTGTTATTACAACTATTGGCTTAAAAGAAATACAATAAATGTTCTATAAAAGTAAGTCTGGGAATATGAAACAAGTTTATTGATTTTTTTTATTACAGTATAACAATAATATACAGTTAGTCATTTAAATATAATCTTGAAGAAAAGCCAACAAGTCTGGAAAAAAAAAATAATGAAAGCTGTAATTGTGACGTAAATATCTTAAAAATAAAGTTTGTGTTATTGCCAAAAAATCCCTAAAATAAAGCTATAATTCTTGCCTAAAATATTAAAATAAATTTCAGTCATTGCCCAAAATTTTCAATGACGTGTAATTCATTACCCAAAGTTCTCAATATAAAATTATTAATATTGGCCTAAATGTGTTGGAAGTGCAGTCAAAGAGTGATGGAAATGATAAAGACAATGATAATAATAGCAATAGGTCCTAAATATATGAACTACTTTTTTTTGTTTTTAACTGGCCAGAAGTGATTTTTTTTTTTAACAGGCAGAAGTGACAAGTCTTCCGATGAAAGATGTTAACGTCATCATCATCATGGAAGCACAAAATTAATGTTTTTTCAGTTGCAGCCTTATCATCTCAATATCAATATTTTTGTGCTGTGGCCTTCGAGTCTTTAATGGAAAGGTCTTGTGATACTAGGCTGAAGAGCAAAAAAAACAAGCCATTAACAGCTTGAAGGAAAGAGTCAATGTTTTAGACATGGTGGCCTAATAATCATAATTCTGGAGTCTTAGATGTGTCCTAAGTGTCTTACAATCAATGCTTTTGATTTTGAAAAAAAAATAAGAGTAAAGTTTTAACTGTAATCTAAGAAAAAAACTCTTGTTTGTCGAGAATAACTCTTGTTTGTCTTAACATTAAAGTTTTGACTTTATATTAAAAGATCAAATCTTGTGAGTTTTACTATAACCTAAAAAAAAAAAAAAACTGAGTCTTAAAATTTTAACTATAACCTATGATGATTATTAGGCCACCTAGATAGTGGCCTAATAATCATAAATATGGAGTCTTAGATGTGTTTTAAGTGTCTCACAATCAATGCTTTTGATTTTGAAAAAAAAGAGTAAAGTTTTAACTGTAATCTAAGAAAACAACTCTTCTTTGTCGAGAATAACTCTTGTTTGTTTTAACATTAAAGTTTTGTCTTTATCCTAAAAGATCAAATCTTGAGTTTTACTATAACATAAAAAAAAAAAAAAAAAAAACTAGGAGTCTTGAAATTTTAACCATAACCTATGTCCTAAAAGAAAAAATCTCAACCTTTTAAATAAAAGTTTTAAAATAAATTATACATTCAAAACATATATATCTCTTAAATAAAATTTAAAAGAACAATATATGAAATACTGAAATTATTATTACTATTTTTATGTTAACATGATAATACTCAAATAAAAGTTTAACTGTTAGCATCATAGTTTTTTTTTTGTCCTCTTTCTCTTCCTTCTCCTCCCTGTCTTCTTCATCATCATCTTCATCTTCATCAGACTCATCAGACTCACCAGAAACATGCCTCATCAGGGTACCTGCAAGAAAGAAACCAACAGCAATTAGAAACACACACACACACACACACACACACACACACACACACACACACACACACACACACACTCAAACTCTCTCTCTCTCTCTCTCTCTCTCTCTCTCTCTCTCTCTCTCTCTCTCTCTCTCTCTCTCTCTCTCTCTCTCTCTCTCTCTCTCTCTCTCTCTCTCTCTCTCTCTCTCTCTCTCTCTCTCTCTCTCTCTCTCTCTCACCTCCACACCCTGCACCGCCACAAAGTTATAGCAAGACCACCCAGCTCTCGCCACTCCTCCCTTGTGATGGTTTCTGCTGGTATCACAATACCTCCCCCTGTTACCCTGACCCGTGCTGCCGCCAGGAGGTGAAAAAGGTTCCGCCACTCTGTTGCCTCCATTCTGCACCAGGGGAACCCAATGCCATGATACCTAGGAGAAAAAACGAAAAAATTATTTAATTTTCATTTATTCCCTTGAGTTTGCTGGTTTTTGCTTACAGGAATGAATTTCTTATTTTGTTCTGATTTTCATTTTCATTTATTGTTAGATTTTATTAATGAATATTAATATATAAACATATTAATGAACGTTTGTATTTTTTTGTGGTACTTTATTTTCCTCATCATATATTTTTCACCTTTTTTATTGTATTTTACTTTTTATTTCATTTAAAAAAAAAATTTTTTTTATTAATTTTATTGTTCATTATTTTTTTTTGTTTTTGTGTTCATTTGTTTTCATATATTTTTTGTATATTTTTAATCTTGATTGTATATATATATATATATATATATATATATATATATATATATATATATATATATATATATATATATATATATATATATATATATATATATATATATATATATATAGTCACGATCGCTTACTTACTTACGATCGTACGATCCCAGTAATCTTTCCAAGAAAGTGAACGTTACACTGGTCCCGGAAAGTTTTAAAAGTCTGGATTTTTAAAGGCTTCGAATGCCTACCCGACCTATCCGAAATCGCTAGAATTACACCCCCTCACTCTACCTTTACCTTGACACAGCACACCTGGAATCATCTCTAATACCAGATTAATGTTGAGGGAGTAGAAAACACGATTATTCTATGTTACAAGCGCATATATTAATAATAATTCGCAAACAATATGAGGTAGTACACGTTACTACATGATGTTCTCGTCACTTCCAACGACACCAGAACCCGTTTGCACCTCCAACAGTCACATAAATATTCCCCTCAACCATAGGAATTTACTCAGACGCCTTTTCCGCGTCCCCAGACAATAATTTCCGTATTTCATCTCCTCAAGCCTCACAGGAGATCACCATCATCACCAAAGATTACCCATAACACCATAACATAATCCACAAAATCACCAACACACCACAACACCAGCTTCCAAGGTCAACACCACAACCTCCACTCACAAAATGGCTGCCAGTTTGACCTATGACCCCTTCGAACAGTGTCACCGGCACAACTCAACAACCGAATTTCAGCGGACAAGAGCTCTTGGTAACACAAAAGACTCACGAACCTGATCCTGGATATCAAGGTTATACCGCTACACCACTAATACCTCTACACACCACTCCATCACCAGTCCACACCAAGATTCTTCCCTGAGAAACGCCTTTCCTCTGATATACCTCACGACCTAAGGCGCTCTGCCTTCCCCTCCTTGGAATGTGTTGTTGCCCACTCAAGCTCCCGTCGTTTCAACATATTTCCACCTCAATTATGCTTCCTCCCCTATACATACAAAGATATAGAGAACTTAAATTATGAAGAGAATAATACTACATGATATAAAATGGATAATGCCCGAATGGCAGGTAACCGGAACACGAGGGACACTAAGAAAACGTGATCCCATTCAAGGTAAACTCCGCCAATAACATGGCATCCCCTTCCCAAAAGAGGCGTGAGGCACCTGATTAAGATGCCTCACGACTAGATGGTGCGCGGGACAAGGCATCGGCAATTATATTCTCACAGCACTTTCCATAGTAAATCTCTAAGTCATAGTCCTGTAAGACCAGGCACCACCTCATCAGCCTCTGATTGGTGTTTTTCATTTTATGCAAGAAAATGAGCGGATTGTGGTCGGTGAAGACCTGCACAGGCTGTCCCGTCCCTTTGACATACACTTCAAAATGACTCAAACTCAGCACTAGGCCCAAAGCCTCTTTCTCAATAGTACTGTAAGCTCTTTGATATGGTAACAAATTTTTAGAATAATAGCCTATGGGGTGCTCCATTCCCTCATGTTCCTGCATTAACACACCACCCACACCATTCTGACTGGCATCCACATACAATACAAATGGTTTTTCGTAATCAGGCATGCGCAGCACTTGGGCAATGACTAACATTTTCGTAATCTCCACAAAAGCTTCCTCACAATGCTTATCCCAACAGAATTTTGACTTCTTATTCAACAACTTGGTCAGGGGTATGGCAACATCAGAAAAATTTTTACAAAATCGCCTGTAATATCCGCTGGCCCCTAAGAATCTCAGTATCTCCTTCCTATTGGTGGGTGGAGGGAGATTTACAATATCTTTCACCTTGGGTTCCACAGTTCTCACTTCACCTCTCCCAACCTTGAAACCTAGGTACTCCACGTCAGCTTGCACGAAATTACTTTTTTCTAAGTAAGGTTGCCATCATCCAGCCTTCTGAACACTTCCTCCAGCAGCTGCACATGCTCTTCCCAACTCTCAGTGTACAACAATATGTCATCTATGTACACAGAACATCCCTTCAAACCCATTAGTACTCTGTTCATTAATCTCTGAAAAGAACTCCCACTGTTCTTCATCCCAAACGGAAGAACTTTGTACTGGTACAATCCATCCATGGTGACAAAAGCTGATATGGCTTTTGCCCTCTCAGTGAGTCCTACTTGCCAGTATCCCTTTAACAAGTCAATTTTTGTTATGAAGTTGGCACTTCCCACATGATCTATACAATCATCAACTCTAGGGATAGGGTAAGCATCAGGTTTTGTCACCATGTTAACCCTCCTATAGCCCGTACAAAACGGAAACTCTCTTGACCAGGCTTGGGCACCAGTACACACGGCGAGCTCCGTAGGCTCTCACTGGGCTCAGTCAAGTCATGCTCTAGCATATACTCTTCTTCCTTTCTCATGATCTCCCTTTTCTGTGGGTTAACTCTGTAGGGATGTTGTTTGATGGGTTCAGCCTCCCCAACATCCACATCATGCACCACCACATTCGTTTTCCTAGGTGCATCAGGGAACAAAGAACTGAATCTTTCAATTATCTCCCTAATCCTTTCCTTGTTTTCCAGCTCCATGTGTCCCAGTTTATTATTTAAATTCCCTAACACAGCTAAATTCTCGAGCACCATCCCTTCACACCTGCTCAGTTTCACTTCAGACCACTTCTCTTCCGCCTCAGTGGTTACATTTACAACAGTTACGGTTCTTACTCCTTCTACTACATCACCTCCATTTTCTCTGTCCCTTTCATGAAAATGGCTTCAACATGTTTACATGACACAACTGGTTCTTTTTCTTCCTCCCTGGAGTTTTTACAATGTAATTCACATCACTCATTTTCCTCTCAATCTCCCAAGGCCCGCTGAACCTGGCTTTGAAAGGATCACCCTGCAATGGGAAAAGAACCAAGACCTTGTCCCCAGCCTGGAAAGATCTGGCCCTCGCCTTCTTGTCATACCAGCCTTTCTTCTCACTCTGACTACTTTTCAAATTTTCCTGAACAATTTCCCTAGCTCTCATCAATCTGTCCTTGAAATCAGATACATACTTCACCACAGTAAGGGGCTCCTCTGCCCCTAACCATTTTTCTTTCACCATCCTCAAAGGACCGTTCACCTCATGCCCATACACTAACTCAAATGGGCTGAAACCAGTTGACTCTTGCACACTGTCCCTTAACGCGAACAAGGCTAGTGGCAATGCCTCATCCCACTCAACACTCATCTCCTCACAATACACCCTGAGAGTGTTTTTAAAAGTTTGGTGAAATCTTTCTACACAACCCTGAGACTGAGGATGATAAGCACTCGACAGTCTCTGTTCAATCTTTAGACCCCTTAGGATTTCCTTGAACGTGCGAGAAGTGAAATTACTTCCCTGGTCTGACTGCAACACCTTAGGAATTCCCACCCAGGAGAAAAATTTCACCAGTTTCCTCACAATGTTCTTAGAGTTTATATTCCTGAGGGGAATGGCCTCAGGAAACCTGGATGACATACACATAATAGTCAGCAAATACTGGTTTCTCCTCCGGGTCCTTGGTAAAGGACCTACACAGTCTATCACCACCTTACTGAATGGCTCCTCGACCACAGGTATAGGATGAATGGGGGCAGGGCGAATCACCTGGTTCGGCTTGCCCACCTTCTGACACAAACCACAAGTTTTACAAAATTCTTTCACATCACCTCTCACTCTGGGCCATAAAAATGACACAGGATTTTTCCTAGGGTTCTTCTGACCCCCAGGTGTCCTGCCAGATTACCTTCGTGTGCCATCTGCAAAATTTTCTTCGTATACACCCGTGGCACCACAATCTGCCTTTTTACCATCCAGTGATCAGAGGTTGGGGCTGTCAGGGGCCTCCAATTTCTCATTAATACCCCGTTATCCACATAGTAACTAACGTACTCATTGTCAAGCTCACCCAGCCTTTTAGCCTCATTCCAAATAGACTTCAAACTTTCATCACTCTCCTGAGATTTTATCAACTCGCTCTTTTCTACAAGAAAATCAAGGTTAGGTTCCACCTGGCCTACAACCGGTTCATACACTCCGGGTTAGTTCCTTTTTCATCAGGTTCCTTGAACAGAACGCCCAGGCCTTCGTCCTCCTGCGTTGCTCCCTCGGTGTCCATGTGTTCCTTCCGGGCCATCGCCTGGGTCACTGCGCAAACTGGGAACAATTCAGACACCTCTGCCTCCCCATCTGTTGAGTGAGGGACTGCTGCCGGAGTGGTGGTTTCTGTCATCCCTATCAGAGGGTTGTCTAGCATCTGAAGTTTAGGGATAACTCGACCTCCAGCCAGGTCATTCCCAACCAGCATTTCCACTCCATCTATGGGCAGTGTCTCCTTCACTCCCACCGTCACCTCTCCAGTGACGTATCCATAGTCCAGCCAAACATTGTGCAGGGGAATGCTTAACTTGCCTCCTGCACCCTTGCATGAGACCTCTATGCCAGTGCTGGTCTCCTCATTCCATGGGAGTACACTACTTAAGATCAGACTCTGGTTAGCTCCCGTATCCCGAATGATTCTGATCACCTTCTCTGGACTTCCCTCCACTTTCACTGTGCCCTTACTGGTGAAGTGCTCAAAGCCCTCATCCGTCTGCGGCTCCTCTTGTAACTCTGCAGTCATATTCTCCACATACTTTACCAGGTCTCTTTGGGCAGCAACTGCTCCCCCTGGCTTCGGCCGTCCCTTCGGACACTGGTACTTCTTATACCCACTACTTCCACATCCAAGGCACTTAACTGCATCTTCATCACCACTACCTTTCTGGTATTAGGTAGTGCTCCCGGACCTACTCCTTTAGGGCGTAGACCTCACGTTGTGGTCGGCTGGCGGGGGCATGGTGTAAGTGTGGGGAAAACTATAGTTGTTAAGGCGGGGCTGGTTTGATCTGTGGACTGATGTCGAGCTCATCTGGCGGTCATTCTTATGTTTCTGATGACCATCACTTTTGTTAGAGAATGACTTTCTCCCTCCATGGTGTTCATCTCCGTTCAGCCCATTTATCGCACAGTACTTGTCAGCTCTGCATCAGGCTTCCATCACATCTTTCACGTTGTGTGATACGAGCTCATATTTTAAACTGAGGGGCAATTGGCTCATAAATTGTTCCATTCGCATAACTGCTTTTATCTCCTCAGCTGTAGTGGCTTCCTCGGCCTTCAGCCACCGGTCCAGTTTAAAACCAACCTCTCGAGCCATCCCGAGATAAGTATCACCTGGGCGTTTTGTGGTCCTGCAGAACTTTTCCCGGTACACACTCGGACATAGAAGAGTTGATCCCAACACCGCTTCCTTTACCGCTTCATAATCACCCGCTTCTCTCTCACTCAAATTCACATATACCTCTCGGGCCATTCCTTCAAATTTAGACTGGACCAGTAATGCCCAATCATTTTCATCCCATTCCCTCAACTTTGCAGTTTTTTTTTTCAAATTGAACGAAGAAATTTTCTTCCTACCCTTCCATAAAGTTAGGCATACTGATGACCTTTCTCTCTAAATCCCCGTTGCCTTGAGCACCATTTCCTGCCCTGGTCTCATTTACTTTATTTCTACTTTCTACTCTAATCTTTTCTATCTCAATCTCTTTTTGCATCTGTATCTGCTCCCTCTTTATCTGCAACTGCTCTTTCTGCAACTCCACCTCTTGCTGCTTCTGCTCCCTCTGCATCTGTATTTGAAGTTTCATTAACTCAAATTTTTCACTACTAGAAAGGCCATCCGTTCCACCAAGTGCACCCAGGTTTATCTCACTGACCCCAGCACTTTCCTCTACACTCTCCCCATCATTATCCTCACTTTCACCACCATCATTTTCAAACCAGCACCTCTACACAAGAGCATTTTTCAACTACGCCTGCATTTCCTCCTTTTTCTTGGATTTCAACTCCACTTGAAACCTCTCAGCCACTGAACATAATTCCTCCCTGGTTAGTGTGTACAAATCATGCACACTCCTCGACAGAAGCAACATCTCAACACGTTTAGCGGCCATGGTTACAATCACTACACTCAACAAAATATTCCTCCAAATATTCACCACAATACATGCACAGTTTTAAAGAAATATTTCACACAGGTAGATTCCTCCCAACGACAATCACCATGTAACACTCGTTACACTCTGCAAATGTTCAAAGATCCCGGACAGGACCCCATATTCTGTCACGATCGCTTACTTACTTAAAATCGTACGATTCCGGTTATCTTTCCAAGAAAGTTGACGTTAAACTGATCCTGGAAAGTTTTAAAGGTTAGGATTTTTAAAGGCTTCGAATGCCTACCCGACCTATCCGAAATCGCTAGAATTACACCCTCTCACTCTACCTTTACCTTGACAGAGCATACCTGGAATCACCTCTAATACCAGATTAATGTTGGGAGAGTAGAAAACACGATTATTCTATGTTACAAGCGCATATGTTAATACTAATAATAATTCACAAACAACATGAGGTAGTACATGTTACTACATGACGTTCTCGTCACTTCCCACAACACCAGAACCTGTTTACACCTCCAATAGTCACGGGAATATTCCCCTCAACCGCAGGAATTTACTCGGAGACCATTTCCGCGTCCCCAGACAATAATTCCCGTATTTCACCTCCTCAAGCCTCACAGGAGATCACCATCATCACCAAAGATTACCCATAACACCATAACATCATCCACAAAATCACCAACACACCACAACATCAGCTTCCAAGGTCAACACCACAACCTCCACTCACAAAATGGCTGCCAGTTTGACCTATGATCCCTTCGAACAGCGTCACCGGCACAATTCAAGAACCGAATTTCAGCGGACAAGAGCTCTTGGTACCACAAAAGACTCACTAACCTGATCCTGGATATCAAGGTTATACCGCTACACCACTAATACCTCCACACACCACTCCATCACCAATCCACACCAAGATTCTTCCCTGAGAAACGCCTTCCCTCCGATATACCTCACGACCTAAGGCGCTCTGCCTTCCCCTCCTTGAAATGTGTTGTTGCCCACTCAAGCTCCCCTCGTTTCAACATATTTCCACCTCAGTTATACTTCCTCCCTATATAGAAAACTTAAATTATGAAGAGAATAATACTACATGATATAAAATGGGTAAATAAGCTTTACACTACTTATAACCAATGATAAGGATAATGCCCGAATGGCAGATAACCGGAACACGGGGGACACTAAGAAAACGAATAAGAGAATAATACTACATAATATAAAATGGGTAAATAAGCTTTACACTACTTATAACCAATGATAAGGATAATGCCCGAATAACAGGTAACCGGAACACGGGGGACACTAAGAAAACGTGATCCCATTCAGGGTAAACTCGGCTAATAACATGACAAAATATATATATATATATATATATATATATATATATATATATATATATATATATATATATATATATATATATATATATATATATATATATATATATATATATATATATATATATATATTACTGCTTGCCTCAATACATCCGTTCCGTCTAAGCACTGGGTAGTGACTGACGGTGGGAAAGTGTGCCAAAACTCTTCCACTTTTCTTCCACAGGGATGAGGATTGTGTACGAGACTGCGGAGGGGGGATGACATATATACATACACCCACCCGCTTCCTGCTCTGCTCCCTGTGCTGGCTTATATGAATAAAATACTTTAATTCTGAAATTTCTAATGATTAAACTAGGTGAACTAGATGGATACTGATTATTCTATTGTCAAGAGCAACGTTTCTAATAAATACTAGTTAAAACCTAATTTTAATGGACAAGTGGAAGTAAGAATATTCACTTGGGCGATATGAGTGACTGCATGGATAAATATTACATTAGGAGTTTCAGCCTGGGTAGGGTATGTGTCAGAGATGTGTTCAAGTCTCATCCCCACCCTGTCTCTTTTCTCATCTCTTTATATTTCTCATTCATTTTTTTTTCTCTCTCACTTCTTCCTACATTTTTATAACATCGCCTTACCTCGCTGCACACAACAATATCCAACTACACTCTTTACCATTCTCTCCTCAAAAAGGAAGATTCTTAAACATCTATCACTTCAAAACTTTCTATATGATTGCCAGTATGTGTTCCATCAAGACCACTCTACTGGTGATCCTCTGGCTTTTCTTACTGAGTGTCAATTGTCCTCTATTTAGGATTTTGCTGAAACTTTTGCTGTTGCCTTAGACATATCAAAAGCTTTAGAAAAAGTCTGGCAAAAAGCTTTGATTTCCAAACTACCCTCCTATGGCTCTTATCTTTCTCTCTGTAACTCCATCTCATGTTTCCTTTCTCACCGTTCTATTGCTGCTGTGGTACACGGTAACTCTTTTTCTTCTAAATCTGTTAACAGTGGTATTCCTCATGGTTCTGTTCTGTCACCCATTTTTTTCCCCATTATTCATTAATGATAATCTATACAAACCTTCTCTCTTTTCTAATCCTACGCTGATGATACCATCCACCCCTTTTCCACGTCTTTTTATAAACGTCCAACCTTTAAAGAAAATAAGCAGTTCATGCAGGAAAGCCACAGAACACCTGACTTCTGACTTCTCTAAAATTTCTGATTGTGTCAGAGCAAACTTAGTATTGTTCAATGCCTCAAAATCTCAATTCATCCATCTAACAACTCGACAAAAATTCCAGACAACTATTCCTTCTTCAGTGACACTCAACTGTTCCACTCTTTTACACTGAATATCTCTGGTCTTTCCTTTACTTATAATCTGAACTGCAAACCTCACATCTCAATTCTAGCTATAACTGCTTCTACGAACGTAAGCGTTCTGAGACGTCTCACCCTTCAACCTGCTAACTTTGTACAGGGGCCTTATCAGTTCATGTAAGGAGTATGCTTTACCTAGCGGGGGGGGGGGGGTGTTCCAATAGTACTGATTTTCTACACAGGGTGGAGTTAAAACCTTTTCGTCTCATAAACTCCTCACTAACTGTCTTCAGCGTCTTTCTCATCGCCGCAATGTTGCTACTCTTCCTATCTTCTACCGCTATTTTCATGTTAACTGCTCTTCTGCTCTTACTAACTGCGTGCCATCCATCCTCCTGGGGCCTCACTGCACAAGAATTTATTCTTTCTCTCACATCTATTCTGTCAATCTCTCTAATGCATAAGTTAACCAGTATTCTTAATCATTCATCACTTTCTTTGGTAAAAATTGGAACTCTCTATCTGCTTTTGTATTCCCACATTCCAATGACTTAAATTTCTTCAAGAAGATATGTGTTTTAAGACACATATCCTTCAATTTTTAATACCGCTTTGAAAACTGTTCAGGGACAAGGATATCATTGGACTTTTTTTTTTTTATTGGAGTTTGTTGGCATACGAGTAGGGGCATCCACCAATTACTCTAGGTCGTGGAAGATAGCAAAGATGAAGGCTGGCTCACCATGATCAATGAAGGGAGAGGAAAGCCAAAGCTGGTGGTGAACATTGAAGTTTTCAAGAATGTAATAGGGAAGAGTCAGAATGTGCTCCACTTTCAAAGATAAGTAGATGGAAATTATATATATATATATATATATATATATATATATATATATATATATATATATATATATATATATATATATATATATATATATATATATATATATATATATATATATATATATATATATATATATATATATATATATATATATATATATATATATATATATATATATATATATATATATATATTTATATATAGGAGGCACCTTGGCCAAGGGCCAAACAAAAAAAAGTGATATGCCAGTCCCAGAAAAGTATCCAAAGCGGTAGTAAAAACTGAAGGACAAGTTTTTTGAAACCTCCTTCTTAAAGAAATTCAAGTCATAGAAAGGTGTAAATACAGAAGCAGGTAGGGAGTTCCAAAGTTTATATGAGAAAGGGATGAATGATTGATTGAATACTGGCTAACTCTTGCATTAAAGAGGTGGACAGAATAGGGGTACGAGAAAGAAGAAAATCTTGTGCAGCTAGGCCACTGGAGGAAGGGAGGCATGCAATTAGCAAGATCAAAACAGCAGTTAGCATGAAAATAGCGGTAGAAGATAGCTAGTGATGCAACATTGCGGCGATGAGAGAGGCTGAAGACAGTCAGTCAGAGGAGAGGAGTTGATGAGGCGAAAAGCTTTTGATTGTACCCTGTTTAAAAGAGCGGTATGAGTGAAACTCCTCCAGACATGTGAAGCATACTCCATACATGGACGGATAATGCCTTTGTACAGAGTTAGCAGCTGCAGGGTTGAGAAAAAAATGGCGGAGACGTCTCAGAACACCTAACTTCATAGTTGTTTTAGCTAGAAATAAGATGTGAAGTTTGCAGATTAGATTATAAGTAAAGGACAGGCCGAGGATGTTCAGTGCAGAAGAGGGGGATAGTTGAGTGTCATTGCAGAAGAGGGGATAGTTGTCTGGAAGATTGTGTTCAGTTGATGGATGCAGGAATTGAGTTTTTGAGACACTGAACAATACTAAGTTTGCTCTGCCCAAATCAGAAATCTTAGAAAGATCAGAAGTCAGGCGTTCTGTTGCTTCCGTGTGTGAAATATTTACTTCCCTTAGGGTTGGACGTCTATGA
>NC_087169.1:3852116-3902116 GCF_035594125.1 Scylla paramamosain
TGTGACCAACTTCCTCTTCACAGGAAAGCCGACACTCACAATGAGGAAACGGCGACGCGGGGAAAGTGAGTGTTGCCAACTGCGACTATACAGGCCTAACGGGCTGAGATGGTTCTTCGTCCTCTGGAGCTAGCCTCTGTGGTTGGCAGGTCCTCTAACAGAGACGTATATGGGCGGAGGATTTGGCGGTTCCTCCACCAGACACGGTCACTAGTCATCTTGACAAGGAAGTCACGGCACTTGCCAATTCCCATGACAGTGCCAACATTATACCAGCGCTTCATAGTCGGTTAATGGACGCGGACTACAGCATCAAGTTCGAACAGTGGGAGAGGTCAGACGCTTGCGTCATAACGGACCGTATCGTCTCGTAGTCGATCACAACTCACTGCTCTGACGTGCCACTCCTCCTTGAAAGCGTTGGCATGAGCAGGGACACAGGGGCGAAGAGGATGGCCATAGAAAATCTAGGCTGGTGAACGGCAAGCATGATTTAGGGTGTTGTGAAGTTCGAGGAGACCCCTGTCAAACTCCCCGCAGTCAATATTGCCAAAGGGGGCCACTTTCTGAATGAGCTTCTTAACTGACTTCACGGTAGCGTTTCTGTGGCCGTTCGACTGCAAATAGTGGGGCGTAAACATGCTACAACTAACTCCCTAATGTTCAAGGAAGGCAGCGAACTCCAAGGTGGTGAACCGAGAGCCTCCATCGGTGAGAAGGCGAACCAAAACACCCAGGTCTCTGAAGAGGTGACAGAAGTGCCGGATGGTCGTGGAAGAGATCGTGTCTGCGCTACATAACATGACGACAATCCAGCCAGACAGTCGGTCGGCGACTACAAGAAAGGATTCCTCGCAGTAGGGAAGAAATCAGCCAACACTGACTCGAAGAGCCTGGTGGGGTTGTTGTCGCACAGGTGAGGCTTTTGTTCCTGGCTTGGCTGCATCACTTGACACGACTCGCAGGAACGAATGATGTTCACGATATCTGCGTCGATGCCAGGCTAGTACACTGCCTATCACGCACGGCGTTTCGTAGCATCGGTTCTGCAGTGACTGCCGTGCAGGCGGGCGAGGACGTGACGGTAAAGAGCGGCTGGGACCTCGCAGTAGAGGTCGTCAGTTACTTTCCAGTATGAACGTAGAGTGTTGGGCAGGGAATAGCGGTCACTTGGAAATCCCTGCCTGACATGGTGAGGGAACTTGGTGAGGGCAGGGTTATTTTGGCCTGCACTTCGGTTTTCTTCTAGCGCTGGATCTCCGGTAGTAACTGTGATAGCAAGGGACTCGACAGATCGTACTGTGACGATGCTCCTGATGGAGAAACTAGTCAAGGGTGTCGTCGTCGCTAGTCGGGGTGTTCACTGGGAAGCGTGAGAGGGCATCGGGGTTGCACAACTTCTTGCCTGGGCGCCACGTCGCTGTGAAGGGGAAAGCCGCGATCTTCTCCTTTAAGCGCTGAATACGTGGGTTGTTGATAGTGTCCAGCGAATAGCTGTTGAGTATGGAAACCAACGGACGATGGTCGATGATGAAGACGAAGTGCTGCAAGCCTGTGAGATAAAATTTGCACTTCTTCATCGCCTACACTATTACTAACAATTCCAGCTCAATGTGGCGTAGCGTAGCGGGTCTCAATGTCAGTAAAAAAGTGGGAGCTGCAATGGATGAGACGGATATGTCCTCCCCCATTGTCTTGAAGGAGGACGTATCCAAAGCCGCACAAGAATGAAGAGTGTGTGTTTAGAACGGTCGGAAGGGCAGGGTCGAAGGCTGCAAGAACAGATGGACTGGACAAGGCTCCCTTGACTCGCTCGAAAGCCTGGTAGTTTTCTGCAGTCCACACAAATGCTCTCTTTGGGCTCATCAACGGGCTTAGTGGGGCAGCAGCGGTAGAAATCTCAGGTAAGAAGTCGGCCAACTGATTCACAAGACTCATGAATGACCGCTGGCGTGACAAAATCCGTGATGGCAGGTACTTTTTCTGTATCTGCTGCGATGCCGTCATGAGAGAGCTGGTAGCCACAGGATTAGACTGCTGGGGCAGCCAGAACGAACTTCTCTGTGTTCAGGGTGATGCAGTGGGATCTGTAACTTGCCAGGACATCGTTGACACGGCATAGGTGCGTAAGATAGTTCTCGTCATACAAGAGGAGGTCATGTTCACATACTGCACCACTCCCTGGAGCACCACCTCACTATGTCAACAGAAGGCATCTCCTGTGGCAGCAAAGCCAAAGGGGCCTGTGCGGTAGCAACGGCAGTACAGAGTGATGAATGTCGTCATCTGCAGGTCTTCTTCGGCCAGAGGAATCTTCCATTATCCACATAGAGCATCTACTGCCATGAAGTACTTGGCAGTGGGGTCGACGCTTCTTACGGCTGTGAACGGCGTCCGTGATGGGTGCATGGTATGGGACACTTGTCTGTTGAGTCTTCTACAAGTCGGTGGTGATGCGTATGCCTCCACCGGGCTTTGGGATGACCACCATTGGGTGGCACCAAGAAGACGGATCTTAACTTGCAGGAGTGATAATACTTTCTGCCACCATGCTAGCTCAGCCTTCACTGGTTCCTGATATGTCTGGGAAATCAGCCGTGGAGTATGGACAGGAAAGGAATGCGCGTCCTCCCTTAGATGAATCCACACAAGTGACATCGGTTGCAGTGATGCATGCTGCAAATCGGCCTTCTTCACAAGAACGTCCGCGTACTTCCATAGGAAGTACTCCTTGGCATCAGTAGGAGACGTGTTGACACAAAGTGGGAGTGATGACGACGGTGCTGGAAGTGAGGCATCTGGGGTGGCATTTCTCGACTCCCTGACCCTGTTGACGGTACTGCAGGCGTGCTTCATATGCTGCAGGAAATCTTAAGGTGTGATGCCAAGTACAGTACAGTGCTGCCAGGTAAGTAGGGTTTCGAATTATTTAATTTATTGCACCGCAGGATCGCGGTTATATGGCGCCGCTGGAAACTTTTAAAAGCGACAAAGATTGCAGTTCTTTAAATATCGGTATTAAAAACAAAATTATAGCTGTGGTAAAAATGTTTAAAGACCTCTATAAAAGTAAACATAAAAAAATGAAATGGGGATTGCCCATTTGGCGGGAGTAACTATGACTTCTGGAGGGCCCGGGATGGTGTCATGCCGTGACTCGTCATCTTACGAAGTGGGAAGGGTTCATCGAGTCTAAGGACTAGGCAGCACCCCGGGAACGTTTTTGTTGGGATTGAGGAGGAAGCAGAGTTGTTAGTATGTGTGTGTGAGAGCTAGTCTTGGGAGTCGTTCGTGGGTGAGAGTCCATGGCGGCGTAGACTTCAGCAATAGGGAGAGGCTGTGATTGTCTAGAAAATCCTTGATAATTAATAGGAAGAGATCAGGTGACAAGATAGAGCACTGAGGATCACCACTGTGAATAGATTTAGGAGAAGAGTGACCGTCTAACACGACAGCAATAAAATGGTCAGAAAGGAAACTTTAGATGAAGTTAGAGAGAGAAGGATAGAAGCCGTTGGATGGTAGTTTGGAAATCAAAGCTTTGTGTCAGGTGTGGTCGACATTGCGATCAGATAAAAGGTTGTGAAGTGTTTATGAATCTTCCTGTTGAGTATAGATTAAAAAGAAAAAAAAAACTTCAGATGAGCAAGAAATTAAAGCAATAGGACAGTAGTTTGAGGAATTAGAGCGGTCACCCTTTTTAGGAACAGGTTGAATGTAAGCAAACATCCAGCAAGAAAAAAAGGTAGATGTTGACAGACAGCGTTGAAAGAGTTTGACTAGGCAAGATGCAACCATAGAGGCGCAGTTCCGGAGAACAATAGGAGGGACCCCAATAGGTCCAAAAGCTTTTTCCGTGGAAAACATCACTGCGAAGAATTTTAATAGTAGCATGAAGTAGTAAAAGAGCAGAGAAGAGTGAGGAACAAGCCCCAAATCGTCCAAGGTAGTTTTTAGCAAAGGTTTGAAGCAAATAGTTCAGCTTAGAGATAGAGTGATAGCAATGGCGCCACCAGGTTGAAATAAAGGAGGGAAAGAAGCAGAAGCAAAGTTATTGGAAATGTTTTTGGTTAGGTGCCAGAAGTCATGAGGGGAGTTAGATCCTGAAAGATTTTGACACTTTTTTTATTAGTTTTTAGCTAGTTGGAAAAAAAAATGGTATGGTTCCGGGTAGAAATAAAAAGCGCGTGAGATTCTGGTGATGGAAGGTTCAAATACCTTTTGTGGTCTTAAGAGTGTAAAGACAAGACTTAAGAACTGACCAAAGGGGTCTTCCACCATGGGAAAGAGCAGCAGGGGGAATGCGAGCTCCTGCATTGTACTTCATCATCACACACAGGGTGACGTCTGGAAGGCCTGGTCGACCATCCCTCGAGGATCAGAGGAATTTTTATATTTACCCATGAGCTCGTTATAAAAATTAAATGATTCCAGTTGTCAAGGGAGTCCGCCTACCGGAATTACGAGGGGGCGAGCACTAGTCACCGTGAACGGGGTACCTGGTTCCCATGGAGGCCACTCATTTTAAATAGATCACTATAATGTCGGCACCTGTGGCAGGTATCACCTCCATCTCGCTCGACTTCCCACCGTAAATGCCAACGAGACATGATAGGAGGTGTGGGCTTGCCGTGTGTGTTCGACTGGACTCTTTGTACAGTGTGCGCTGGCAACTCTGGAGTCATGGAGCCCACTGACAGTGACTAAGCTCTCACCACGTGGACGGTGGAGCGACAGGCGTTTCTCTTTTTTTTTTTTATCTTTGAAGGTTTCGGCTTCGAGGAGTGGTGACTCATAGGCTTGGAAGGTTTGCAGAGTTTCTCATAATGTCCGTAGCGGCAGTAGGCGTTACACTGGCCAGTTCTGGCTGGACATTTTTTTTATGAGTGGCCAGTGCCCTGGCGTGCTGCAACCATGGCACACTTCCTTTGTAGTAGGGCAGCTCTTGGAGCCATGCTGTTTCTTGCTACACTTGTTGCAGAAAGAGGACGAAGTGGGTGCACGTACTTCTCCCTTAGCTGGACGTACTTCTCCTTTAGTCTTATGGTCAGCCTTTTTTTGCCTTTGTTGTACTGGGAGACAGAACGGGCTGCTGGAGGAGTGCAGAGCAGAGGCAGTAGTCCTGGTGGCCTCAAAGGGGCAGCATAGCGTCACAACATCGGCGAGTGTGGCTGCAGAGTCAAGAGCGATGATTTTCTGAGTAAACTCCTCGTACTACGCACCTGAAAGGATGCCGTGATTGAGCCATGCCGCCTCACATTCCTTAATGTGGGCCTTAAAGATGTCTTTATCCTCTGAAAGGCTCCTAAACTGAATGAAAAATCAGCAAAAGACTGTTCCATAGCTTGTTTGCTACAGGTGAATGCCGGGCGCCGCTCTGCCTCATTGCTGGATTGCTTTATGTGCTTCTGCAGCGTGTCCGACACTTCGTCGAGAGATGCTGCATAGTCAGGAGGACAATTAGCGTTTACTCCAGTACTCACTGCATCTCAAGTGACAAGCACATTCGTAACTGGATCAGCTGATTGCTACAGGGCATGCTTGCAATATCAACAAGAGTTGCGTAATCTTGCCACTTCACCAGCTCCATTCACGGAAGTGTTGATACGTAACGTCGGAAGACAAGGGGGGGTGGGCACTGCTTTGGTGGGGCCGCAGCAAGACGCGCCAAAATATTCCCCGTGGTAGCAAGTTTGCGTGGGTGGAGGTAGGGGGGGGGGTAAGAACATAAGAACATAAGAAATAAGGGAAGCTGCAAGAAGCGACCAGGCTTACACATGGCAGTCCCTGTTTGAAATATACCTACCTATTTCTATCTGTTATCCCCATCCATTGACCTGTCAAATCTTCTCATAAAGCTCTCTAATGTCCTAGCACTAACAACATGATTACTGAGTCCGTTCCACTCATCTACCACTCTATTTGTGAGCCAATTTTTTCCTATCTCCCTCCTAAACCTAAATTTTTCAAGCTTGAATCCGGTATTTCTTGTTTTACCCTGGTTGCTGATCCAAAGAATTTTGCTTACATCCCCCCTTGTTATAACCCTTATACCACTTAAAGACTTCTATCAGGTCCTCTCTTAACCTACGTCTCTCTAAAGAATGTAACTTTAACAGCTTCAATCTCGCCATGTAAGGAATACTCCTCATCCCCTGTATCCTTTTAGTCATTCTCCTCTGTACTGATTCTAATAGACCTATATCTTTCCTGTAATAAGGGGACCAGAACTGCACAGCGTAGTCTAGATGAGGTCTGACCAGCGCCAATTATAACTTAAATATTACTTCCGGCCTTCTACTTTTAACACTCCTAAAAATGGATCCTAGTACCCTATTTGCCCTGTTTCTGGCCTCTATGCATTGTTTTCCTAGACGGAGTTTAGAGCTAACTATAACTCCTAAATATTTCTCGTACCATGTACCTACCAGAGTTTGGTTGTTTAATGTGTACCTACTGTGTGGGTTTCCTCTACCTACGCTAAGTACGAGTACTTTACATTTATTTATATTAAATTGCATTTGCCATCTGCCCGCCCATTCATTCAACCTATCTAAATATGCCTGCAAGGCGATGGCATCCGATTCTGACCTAATTAATCTACCTATCTTTGTGTCATCAGCAAATTTACTAACATCACTACCAATTCCACTATCCAAGTCATTGATATATATATTAGAAATAACAATGGCCCTAATACTGATCCCTGTGGCACTTCACTAATTACATGACCCCACTCGGATTTCGAGCCGTTTAATGCAACTCTCCGTCGCCTGTCGCTAAGCCATAATCCTATCCAGCCCTAAACTTTCTCAGGAGCCTTTGATGAAGTATCTTGTCAGATGCTTTACTAAAGTCCAGATATAAGATATCATAATTATCTCCATTATCTACTACCTCGTACACTTTACTGCAAAAACTTAACAAGTTTGTCAAGCATGACTTCCCCTTCGTGAAGCCATGCTGTGACTGATTTATCAAGTTATAAATGTCAAGTCTAAATATAAATAAATAAATAAATAATATAAATAAATAAATAAATATCAAGTCTAAATGTTCTCTAATGTTCCTCGTTATTATTGACTAATATTTTACCTACAACTGAAGTTAAGCTGACAGGTCTATAGTTAGACGCTAAAATTTTATCTCCTTTCTTAAAGATGGGTACTACATTAGCCGGCTCCACATTACTGGTACTTCACCTGACTGAAGTGATTTCCTAAAGACAGAAACTAACGGCTCACTAATAGCCTCTTTGCATTTCATCTGGTCCTGGTGTCTTGAACTTTTTTAGCCTATCTATCTCCTGTTCCACTCTCTACCTAGTTATGGAGATATCTGTCAGTTTCTCATTTTCATCTGCTCTAAACATATGTTCACTACTTGGCATATCCTACATGTTTTCCTTGGTAAAGACAGTTAAAAAATACTCATTCAGAATTTTAGTAATCTCCTTCCCAGAACTAACCAGCTCCCCATCTGCTGCCTCTAATGGACCTATAGTATCCTTATTCTTCGTCCTGTATACCTGATAAAATCCCTGTTTACCTGATAAAATCCCTATATACCTGATAAAATCCTTGTATATCTGATTCCCGCGCGAGACGCATCAGCAAGGCCTTGGGACGAGCGTTATCTTCTCGCCGGAGTTCCTCGAGGCGAACTGTGTCCTACTGCCACTGTTTTTCCCGTCCGCATCTTTCCGCCTCCACTCCACGCTTTGTGTCTTACCAGATTCCGAGGAGGGCAGAAATATAATATATTTACCCACGGAGGCCTTGCTCGTAACGCAAGCATGTCAGAGGAAAATGAACAATGCCAAACGCTTCACTGGGCACAACACTACACTGGACCTTGCTCACGACACTTAAGCACCACATGTGGCACTGTTGACGCATTACACTGTCGACTTGCCGGCTCCGGCTCCTCTTTCCTCATGTACAAGTAGTCAGTGTGCCATGTGCTGGAATCACGGAACTCAGTGTGCGGGATGTCCTGTCTCCCAAAGTATTGCAGCGTAGGGGAAGGACAGGAACACACAATGTAACATAGGTCCTTATATAACAAAGAGGTACATGGGCCAGGCTGCAAGAAGTGTGACTAGCTTCCTCTTCACAGGCAAACCGGCACACATACACTGAGGAATCGACGATGCGGGGAAAATGAGTGTTACCAACTAGGTAACTAGGTAATACATGCACATGCACGTGCCGCTTCCTCTTACATCTTATTTTCGTACAATATTATCAGCCTAGGAGGGCAAAAAGTTTGGTTTAGAAGATCACTGACATTGACTGGGTGAAAGCACTGTTAATAGATTTAGGAGAAAAACAGTGACCGTCTGCCACAGCAGCAATAGAACGTTCAGAAAGGATACTTGAGAGGAAGTTAAAGAGAGAAGGATAGAAGCTGTAGGAGGATAGTTTTGGAAAGCAAAACTTTGTGCCAGGGGTGATCGACATTGCCGTCTCGTATATTGTAATCTGGTGTGCTATGTCATGGAGATCTGTGACAGGAGGGTACGGCTGGCGTGGTGGTAATTAGGTGGGAGCTAGATTAATGACGCCAATATTTGTTTCCATTGTAACTTATAAGAAATCCGTGTCGTAATTGTCATTTTGCGTTTCAGGTGTTCCTTGGCTAGTATTGATCTGTCGTGCATTCGTGACATGTCGTGACATTGATCTGTCGTGCAATACATTGCTGCAGCTGCCGACGGAAGTGATATTATATTCCTGTACTTTGATTGTTTCTAGAGATTTTAGCCTGTCATTTTATATATATATATATATATATATATATATATATATATATATATATATATATATATATATATATATATATATATATATATATATATATATATATATGTACATTGTGTTATCTGACTGTTATGGGGTCCATTTTGAAACTGAGTAAAGAAAAATGACTGTGTTATTGTGAGAAGTGTTTGATCCTTTTTTTGCTTGGGAGTCATGAAGTCATGAATTCCATCCCTTTACTCTCTTTACTAACGACTCAGCTCAGGCTGTCTTGTTGATAATTTACTTTTTTTCTTTCTTCTTCTTTTGACTATGATCCTGGAGGACATCTTAAAATGGGATGGATATGGCACCCCTAAATGGACGGCAAACTAGGTTACCCGCCCAAGTCAGTAAAGCTATGCAAGGTATTAAATTTTGATGTGGACAGAAACAAAGGCTTACGTAAGCTCTGTAGTTTACAATCTACACACACACACACTCACACACACACACACACACACACACACACACACACACACACGCACACACACACATACTAGTGAAGTTTATGAAGGAAAGATACTACTACTATTACTACTACTACTACTACTACTATTACTACTACTACTACTACTACTACTACTACTACTACTACTGCTGCTGCTGCTGCTGCTGCTGCTGCTGCTGTTGCTGCTGCTGCTGCTACTACTACTACTACTACTAACTTGTACTACTCCTACTACTACTAGTAGTAGTAGTAATACAGAAAAAAAAAAAAACGATCTCCATCTAGATTCCACCGGAGCTGGTTCGTGAATGAGACAAACTATCCCTCAAAACACAGTCCATTGGCCCTACCCTCGCCAATGAGAGTGATCGACTCCACTCTTTATTACCTGTATTTACAAAATACATACTAATAATATTACCTTAAATCTTACCGTATAACTATTCTATAATCACATATCCATATTATCTATACTTAACCCACTCTTTACTGTTGTGGCCTCGTAGTCGAGGCGAGTCCCATGTCCGTGGGTGTGGGACGGGAGGGAGTTTCTAGTACCCCTGAGACACGGGATGGCAGACATCAGCAGGGAGAACGAGAGTTTTGAATAGTTGCACCTAGTCTCAGGGCCCATCCCGAGGGAATCATGAAGGCCAGGGGCGTGAAGCTGCCCAAATCCATATGCTGGATCCTCTCCCCATAAGTCCTGATCTTCTGCTCGTTTTTTTGTTGGGCAACTTCCGGCGGTAGCATGCGGCCATCGGGTCGAAAATGATGATGTCCATGAAGGTCTTGTATCCTCTTATCCAAACCCCACTCGAACCTCGTTGGTGATGGCTGTCCTCTTCCGCATGTGCTCACCACTCAGTAGAGCTGGTTCGGTGGAGACCTCACGGCACACCGTGAACGTATTGGTTGTTAGATCTCTCACCTCGTCGTGCCTGATACACACAAATTCCCCTTTTTTACGTTATGGTGTGGTTGACACTGTTAGGGGGATCCATAGGCACAAGTGTTAGGGATTCTCTCCACTGGCCAGCCATACCTCACAGCCACGACGTCTACAAATTCTTGTTTGTTCAGACTAAAGCTCGTTGCTCTAATTGGTAGCGAAGCTAGCCAGTAGGATGCTCATTTCTTGTGTGATGTGGACTTCTCTAAGGATATCAGCAGGCAAGATGTTGTTCTAATATGTCCTGCGCTCGTTGTCTGTCTATTGAGATTTTCCTCTCTTGCTCAGTGATCGTACTCTGGTCTGTTTCCCCATATGCGTCCTGGTCTATGATTTTTCTTTTTTTTTTTGTGAAGGATCTAGTTAGTTGGATGTAGTTGAGATGTTCTACATCAGCCAGTTTATCGGAGGATATAATAACCATCCCGCCCAGTCTTGGTGGAAGTGCAAGCAAAGCTCTCTCAAGGGGGGTGGGAGGTGTTCTTGATGGAGTTCTTCAGCGGCTTAAGCAGAGGTTTGATGCCTGGGATGGTGCGCATGATAAAGCTCCATCTGTGTTGCAAGCCAAGCGTGTAGGCTGCGTCACTGTGGTCACTTCATCTTTTATGTATTCCTTGAATATTCCAATCACAACACCCAGGTGTCTCTCTCCGTCCTTCGTCACAGTGACCCCACTGCCACTGAAAATTTCCACTACATTGTCATAAAAATCGGATTTGACAATAAGGACGTACTTCGTGGCATTAGGTGTGTATTATATAGTCAGGCTATTGTCACTCACTAGGTCCCACCACTCCTTAGGTCATCCACGTGTGCCATTTGCTTCACTTGTGTTTTGTCATACGAAACATACTACCACTACTATTACTACTAATACTACTATTACTATTACTATAATGATGTTGAAAAAAATACTGATAATAGTAATTATGATAATAATGATGCTTCTACTACTACTACTACTACTGCTACTACTACTACTACTACTACTACTGCTACTACTACTACTAGTACTACTACTACTACTTAAGTGTACTTCAGGCTGTCAGGGAAGATACACGTTTGTCACTTTCTCCCAGCCACTACTCATGCCATCTGTGAGAGGGAGCGGACGGACGAATTGCACTCTTCTCTGTGACAATGGCTGATAATTACGTGATGAACAGTCTTCTGTGTTTTATCCACGCGGTAAGGTCTGACTACCCTAATGAGACACTTTTTTTCATATAGTATTTACTCGTTTTATTGCTGTGAAGTGAAAAAAAAAAATGTTGCTTTCTTTGTGAGGATTTGGTGTTGCGGAGTGATCCTGAAAGAAAGAAAAAAAGAGGTGTTGGACTGTTATGAACACCTCGTCAAAGAGAAAATTTCTACCAGGTTTGTGACGGATTCACAAAAAAAAAAAAAAAAAAAAAAAAAAATCCTTCCATCGTCCTCGACAAGTTTGGACCTTTATTAACCAATCTCACTGAGGATATAACAATTGTTGACATGAAGATTGAAGTAATTAACAGTGCCGACACCATACGTGATCTAAAAGTCACCACAGACTAAGTTCATGTAATAATAAAATAATGTATGTACAGGGGGGGTGGGGAAATACTTAACATTTATCCTAAAGCTAAGTCTAATCTAGAAGGGAAGTATTATAGATTGATGGCTCGCACCATGGTGGGAATCGCGCTGAGTACGTGCGCGGCGGCCTTTAGGGGCGTTATCTTGTTGTGGTGTCTCGTGGCACGGACCGGGCGAGGCGCGTCAGGTGACAGCATGTGTCTGAGACGTGGATGATGCAGCACTCTCCTTCCAAACTTCTCCAGAGCCTCTTGGTGCCTGGTGGATAGTTTGGACAGACTCAGAGTGGTCAGGGCTTCATCATAGGTGGTGTAGGCAGGGTCAAGGATGACTCTGCACGCCCTCTTCTGCACACTCTCCAGCTGTAGCTATTGAGTGTGTGTGAGGGAGGAGGACCACGCTGGGGAGGCATACATGAGTTTGGGGAGGATGAAGGTGAGGTAAACCCCCTTTAACTCGTCTGTCGGCGTCCCCAGCGACCTGAGTCTGCGCAGCATGTACAGCGTGTAGGTAGCGGATCTTACGGTGCTGGCGAAATGCTGCTTCCAGGTCAGCTGGTCGTCCACCGTGATTCCGAGAAGCTTGGCACATCGGACCATCTGGAGGGGGGGAGGGCCCACTGTGGGCTAGAGAGGGGGCACTGATACAGAGGAGGTACATAAATGCATCACCACAGTTTTGCTGTGGTTGATGGTCATCCTGCTCTCTGTCCACGTCTGCAGTCGCTCCAGAATTGCTTGCAGTGGCGAGTAGTCCGGGTTCTTGTTTGGAAACCGGGACGCCTACGGTGCAGTCGTCCACATACTTCCAGCAATGGGGGGTGTCAGTAAGGGTGTCGTTAATGAGGAGGAGGAAGCATAGTGGACCCATCTTGGTCCCCTGGGGACCCCATATATCAGCTGTTGGATATTAGAGACAGATCCCTGATAGCGAACCCCCTGACGCCTCCCTGTGAGGAAGTCGGCTAACCAGGTTAGGAGAGAGACCCAGACTTATTGCCTTGCTGATGACAATAGTGTGATCAACAAGATCACAGGCTTTTTTGAAGTCCACAAAAATAACAGCTAGAGGGGTGTTTTGCTTGTCCAGGTGGATGTGGATGAATTCAAGGAAGCTGGTCAGGTAATGGGAGATGGAGGTGGCTTTAATATTTCCAAACTGTCTGATATCCACGGTATTACAAATTTTAGTGTAGGCCCAGTCATACACAAAATCTTAACAAATAAGGCTAGCGATGGGGGTGATAGAGACTGGCCTGAGGTCATTGAGTGACTGTGGACTGTGGAAGTTTTGGGGATGGGGATGACGTAAGATATCTTCTAGTCCGCAGGGCAAGAGTGTTAGGAGAGAGAGGCGTTTATTATAGAGCATAGCGGTGTTGCTAGCTCCGCAGCAAACTCCTTGTAAATTTTTATAGGAAGGTCAGTGGGTGTGGTGGATTTTGGTTTGAATTTGACTATTCTCTTAAAAACATCCATCGCCTGGACAGTGGGGGGAGGGGAGAGAGCAGGAAGATAGGCAGGAAGCAGAGTGGTGTGGAGGGGAGGAAAGGTCTAACAGATAGCAGCAAAGTGATCGTTTATCTTCTGAGCCGTGATATTAGCAGGAAGGTGCGAGGTGCAAGGAAGAGATGAAGTGTGCTTTTGTAGGCCACACAAAGCTTTGATCTTAGCGTACCACTGTCTGTTGTTGGCCAGCTTGAGGTGGAGTATCTTGTCTAGGTAATAGCTCGCCTTGGCAGCCTTAATCTCCCTGATCACTCTGTTTCTTAGTTTCCTGTACAGGACCGGGCAAGAGTGGAACGCCCAGGTCTGCTGATGCATGAGTCTTTTAATGCGGGACGTCATCGAGGGGGCATCAGACGGGTGCACTGTACGCTCTTGGCTGGGAAGTAGCGGTGGAAGGCTTTTGTGGTGATGGTGACGTAATTGTGACATTTTAAGTGGAGGTCCTCCACATCCAGCACCTCGGTCCACGGGTGTTGTGTCACCCAGTGCCCAAACTCCCTCATGGCTGAGTCAGGCATGGGTCCTAGTGACAGCTGGCCGGGGGGTCGAGGTGGTGGGTGTGGGTGTCCACAGTATGGAGAGGTGGATGCTCCGTCCCATGTGGGGCGAGTACTGCTGGCCCAGGTCTGTCAATATAAGGTCGAGGATGGCTTGCTGGTGGGTGGAGAAGTCCACGACCTGGGTGAGGTGTAGCTGGTGTAGGATATCGCTGATATCTAATCTGTTAAAGTCCCCACAGATGACCAGCTTAGCGGCAGGATACTTCACCCTCAGGGCATCAACAGTGTCAATGATGTGAATGGTGAGTAACTGTGCTGTGGTGGCTCGTGGGGGGTGGTGCACGACGCACAAGATGATGGAGGCTGTGTTGCTGGGATGGCAGGGGGGCGTAATTCTCACCCACAGGGCCTCTACTCCGGCAGGAATATTGACAGGGAAGTGTGAGGGGCTGAGGGCAGAGCGGCACAAAACGGCCACTCCCCTCCTCCTCCCCCGCATCCTGTCCTGAGGTGATGGTAGAGCTCGTAGTCCTGCATTGTGCACACCTCAGGAACAATCTGCCACGCCTCAGTAACCGCCACAATGTCCGCACAAGTAGAACTCACCGTCACAATCAATTCGTCCATTTTCAAAGTGTTCATATTCCCTCTTCTCCACCCTGCGGTCTTCTCTGGCACTGGATGGGACGCACCACACTTTTACCTCCCCTCGATCCGCGGTTCCGAAATAGTTTCTTTGTCTTAAGGCACTGTTTCACGTTGGGCGGCGGGTAACCGGATCCTCGCCTACGACGCAGGAGGTACTGCACTGAAACACACATTATTCTTTATGTAACGACACACACTCTCTAAATGTGTTCTCAAGTACAACAATCTCACCAGTGCGAGCCTAAAACTAAAAACTAAAAGTTGAAAAAAAAAAAAAAACTAAGGGGGCGGGGAAGGCCAACAAGCTGGCCGAGGCTGCTCTAGAGCGCCTAAGGTCACACGTCCTTCCCGTGTGAGGTCAAGACGGTGTCTGCTGTAATAGGTGTTAATGAAACTGTGAAAGATATTACAGTCAGCGAATGTCATTTTCTTTATGATACGAATACCCAGAGGTTCGACGCGAATGAAGTCCTGAAACTGCAAACATCATCGCCGACGAGCATATGAAGCTGCAAACTCCACTCAGGGAAACGAGCGGTGCGAGGCCTGCTGCAGCCAGTTATAGTGAAGCAATCAAGAGTAGTTTGACTCCGAGTGGTATTCGCCGTTTCGATTGCAAGATGGCAGAAAGACAAGAGGCTGTTGAAGAGAGCCAAGTTCAAATTGAGTATCAAGAACGAGATGACAATAGAAGATTTAGTGGTAGGGCATCGAAATGAAGAAAAAGTCATACCTGAATGTGTAGCAGTGGTGTCTGATTCCTGCACTTGAACTGTTTCAAAGCGGATAAAGCATGATTTCCCAAGTCAGTAGAAGTCACAGTTCTCCATTGAAGCTACAAGTGAAAGCTAGGATCCAGAGCATTGATGAATAATCGTCAACAAGAAGAGGAAAAAACATATGTTGGTATAAAGAATTTGAGGAAGGACGCAGATATTGATTTTAAGGCTGCTAAGAGATTAATGGATTTTTTTTTTTATCAGAAGTGTAGACAATGGTCTAACATGCAAAGACCTAGATTATATTTGTGAGATATTTCTTATTAATGTGACCTCGGTCACTCTTTTACTGATTAGAACAAATTAATATAAGTAGTTTAAAGTCGCGTTGAATCTAAATGATAGGAAAAACTTAATCCAGATCTACAGCCAGAGAAGGTAGCTCAAAAAAAAAAAAAAAAAAAAAAAAAAAAAAAATAAAAAATATATATATATATATATATATATATATATATATATATATATATATATATATATATATATATATATATATATATATATATATATATATATATATATATATATATATATATATATATATATATATATAACAAATCCAAAACAGTAAAGCAAGCAATTTCATCTTAATTACGTTACTTTTTTTATATAACAAATCCAAAACAGTAAAGCAAGCAATTTCATCTTAATTACGTTACTTTTTTTTATCAAACTTTTTTTTTTTTTTACATTCTGTACCTCATGCACTTTTTGTAAGATTTTTATAAATTTTTACTGATAATGTTTTCGGATTTAATAAATTGTACTTTTTTACTTTTGCTCTCTGAAAAAAAAAAAAAAAGAATATTGATCTAATAAGGGGTCATTTGCTGACATTTGCTGAACATGATGTAATTTTTCTTCAGGAGACATTTACAGCTGATGAAAAGTTGGGAATTCTGGATTATGTAGATGAACGGTATAACAGCATCGGTGTCTGGGCAACGTATTCAGCTCGTTCCTATTCAGTTCTGGCGGACAGACCAAAAGGAGGGTTGGCCATTTTATGGCGGAAAAAAAAAAAATCAGTATTGAAATAACTATAATAGAAAAGAAGAAAATTAAAGAAATGTAGAAAACCCTATTATTCTTACCTCTATTTTTTTGTTACCTTTTGATTTTTAAGGATTTGAGGTGGTTATTATTAATGTTTACTTGAACAGTTATGTATGGGAACACCCTTATCTGTTTTTGAAAATTTTATGAATAATTTGGTGTGATGATTTATTCCTAATAGGTGATTTTAATAGAGACCCTTTCTCAGGAAGAACATAAATGCTCGAAGCATTTATGAAACGAACAGAAAATTATTGTGTTGATAAAGATCTACTGAATGATGATTCTTATACTTTCCCGTCTTACGGTAGTTCTGTTACAAAGTGTTTGAACCATTTGATGGGGAGAGGGCACAATTTCATTAAAGTGAAGAATGTCAAGGTGCTGTCTCATATCAATGGCTCTGACCATCTACCCAAGGAGGCTACAATACAATTTCATCCTGGTGTTCATCCCTCAAGGCATTTGTTCTGAGTCTGATGAGCATACTTACATTAACTGACATAAACTCAGCCTTCAGGATATTGATGAAATAAACTTAACGATAGATGTCACTATTGTCAATATGTGCTCTCTGCCCATCATGGTTGTTAAAAATTGGGTTGCAGACTAAAAGATAATTTGAAAAAAATAATGACCTTTACAATTTAAGTGTTCAAATCATTAATGATTCCTCACAGCATTATGTACAGAAATGTAAAAAGCACTGTAAGTTCAAAATAATCCCAGGTTGAAACAATCTAGTTAAAACAAAACATGAGATAGCGAAGGACACTTTGAATTGATGAGGCAAGGCAAACCGCAAGGTTGCCTGCTACACCAGAGGAGGCTGGAACACAGGAGGGTGCTCAAATATGCTCTAAATGAATGCAAAAATGACGAGCACAGTGAAATTTCTCTAGGGATAATGGATAAATTCAGAACCAACAATAAACATCATTTCTGAATGAAGTAAATGAAAAAAAAGACAGGAAAGTAGTTCGAATCATTCATGATAGATATGAGGATGAGCAGATAGCGGAATTGTTTAGTAAAGAAAAATTTTTGGAAGTGTAAACATAAATGCTGCTTTGGAGAAAAATGAATTGCACAAACGATTTTGGGCAATATGAAGAAAAATAAACTTTAATTAAGCACAGTCACTTAAAAAGAAAAAAAAATATTAATAAATTTAAATGCGGTTAAGATCATGACACCATACACTCCCAGTCCCCAAAATCTGCATCCTCCTCTCTCCTTCAGCCTATTTCGTCCTCCTTTAACACTTGCTTTATACACTGCTGCAGTGACTTCTCAAGAGCACCATCATTCCGATAATTTCAAATAGTGTAAACAGAATCTTACTGAATAAGCTAATTATTGGCCATTGATGTGCTCCTCATGCTTGCTTAAGGTGTCTGAAATTTTCATGATGGATATTCTTTCCGAAAAAAAAAAAAATTAATAAAAAAAAATATATATATATATATATATATATATATATATATATATATATATATATATATATATATATATATATATATATATATATATATATATATATATATATATATATATATATATATATATATATATATATATTCTTGCTTTTAGTCAGTTTGCGTTTAAGAGAGGTTCCTTCACAAGTGACGCAACCTTTCTCCTTAACGAAATTATGAAAAAAAAAATAAATAAAAAAAATAATAATATATAAAAAAAAATCTGCTTTATCAACATTCATTGATATTACAAAAACTTCTGGCAAGATAGATCATTTTATTCCGGGGCATAAGCTTTGAAGTAAATCTCTTCTAGTAGATGTTACCTTAATTTTAGTGCACTACATGAAAAATCAGAAAACCAATGTTAAATGGCCAACAAACTTTAGCAATTACCTTTTTATCAATAAAGGAGTAGGGCAAGGGGGAGTCTTTTTGTTATGTTTTTATATTGACGATATCATAAGAGACCTTCTTGCCACAGAGGTGGGCTGTATATATGGCGGTGTCCGATGCAACATATTGGTCTATGCGTTGATAGGGCAATGCTAGCTGAGGCAACTACGGACACACATAGTTTTTAACAGATTATTTTGTAAGAATCAAGCAGCATCGTTTGGATATTTACAAAACAAAACTAAATGACATGGTATTTACTTAGAATGATAATTTGCCCACACGGTCAATAGAACTTCACGGCGTCGCAGTGGAGATCGTGAAGACCTTCACATACTATGGCCATGTCATTTCTCATGATTTTTCAAGATAAACATGATATAGAGCATAGGCTGCATTCATTTTATAAGGCATTCAGTTTTGTATATAGGCGTTTTAAAGCCTTAAGCAAAAAAAAAAAAAAAAAAATCGTATTTTTATTTAATTCTCACTGTTTACCAGGATATGTATTGCCATTGTGGAGCCATCACTCAACACTGAACAGTCGTATTTTCAACACCTTTAAAGTAGCTTTCAATAACGCTCTATAAAGATTATCGGTGTGCCGTCATATGCCAGGAGCTGTTATTATTATTATTATTATTATTATTATTATTATTATTATTATTATTATTATTATTATTATTATTATTATCATTATTATTATTATCATTATTATTATTATTATTATTATTATTATTATTATTATTATTATTATTATTATTAAGATTATAATAACGCTAATAATAATAACGCTAATAATAGTAATGATGATGATGATAATAATAATAATAATAATAATAATAATAATAATAATAATAATAATAATAATAATAATAAAAATAATAATAAAAATACAAAAAATAACAACAACAATAACAGGAAAATAATAATAATAATAATAATAATAATAGTAATAATATTAAAAATAATAATAATAATAATAATAATAATAATAATAATAATAATAATAATAATAATAATAATGATAATAATAATAATAATGATAATAATAATAATAATAATAATAATAATAATAATAATAATAATAATAATAATAATTGTTATTATTATTATTATTATTATTAATATTATTATTATCATTATTATAATGATAATAATAATCACACACACACACACACACACACACACACACACAACACGCACACAGACACACAGATACACACACACACACACACACACACACACACACACACACACACACACACACACACACACACACACACACACACACACACACACACACACACACACACACACACACACACACACACACACACACACACATTTAAAGGTCTGTGTTTACCTGTTTATGGCGCGCAGCACTGTGTCTGAGGCGAATATGTGGCTCGGGTGCTCGTAATGGTGCCGCAGATACAACACACGGCAATGATGATCATTCAAGGCAAAAACATTCTCCATATTCACTTTTTCGTTCTCCAGGTGTAGTTCCATCGTTGTTACGGGTGTACGGGGGAGCAGTGCCGCAGCGCTGGCCAACTTATTGTCTCCTATCCTTACTGGGCCACGAGGAGGTTTTTTTGTCACATGAAGAGCGATGCCCTGCAGGAAGCTTTCATTATAATCCGTGTCTTCCACTAGTGATAGCCATTCATCCCATTCTACGCCTGTCTCTGCTAGCAGGTATATCACTTCCTTTATGGTCTCGGGACGTTTTGGGACCTCTTGTTCGCTTAAGAGTCCCGCCACGTGGCAGAAAAGGTTACGCAGACCCCGAGGTTCTAGAGGGTGTGTCTTTGGCTGAGCAGCGCCCTGAAGCAGGCTTCTAATAGCTCCTGGTTCTAGGAGGGATTCATCATGAAGGTGCTGCATGATATGTCGAGCGGCAAAGTATTCCAGCAGTCCTTTGTGTGGTGTGTAGTATTTCCTTTTAACTACTCTGTTGGTGATGGACGACCGCAGAGTGAAGAAGGCTCCAAGGATTTGGTGGCTTGGCAGATCCTCTCTCTTGCAGCAATCCGTCAGTCGTTTGATGTCCTCATCCGAGAGGCTCAATCTGTCTTGCAGGAGGCCTTGTAGTGCCATTTGGTACACCTCTTTCAGCACACTTTTTATCCTCGTCTTGAGGGTCTCTGGTTCGTTCTTCCCCCATGTGGGGTGCATGGATATTCTGTGGTGCAACTTTTCTGTGCACCACTCGTGGATGTGAGTGTACAAATTGTACTGGGTAGTGTTTTCCTTAATGCACTGGGGTTCGTCTTCAAACAATGTAACCAGAAATAATAGGTTCAGGGGAAGTTCAAACAACTGCATGTTGCCTTTTTTTTCTATGACCTCCCTCAACTTATCCTGGTTTGTGGAGGTGCAGTATTGCAGAGCAAAGCTCTGTCTATCAGCGACAGGAATTCCCTGCATGGATATCAGAGACTGCCGATAGTCCTGTCTCGTCAGGGCCAAGAACTGGTCCACTCGCTCCGGTCGTGAGGTGGCGAGAATATAAAAATCTGTGGCGTATTTACTTGCCATCAGAATGTCACTCACCAGCTGATCGGAACAGCTGTTGAGCTCGTCTAGTCCGTCAATGAGAAACAGCACTTTACAGTGCTTTAAAAAGTTCATGAGAGGTTCATGAAACACTAACAGACTAGATGGGAGGACTAAGCCCAGAAACGTCTCCAGAGTGGAAGCATCTTTGTCTCGGCACAGAATACGCAGGACGATCTCAAATTCCTCTAGATATGTGATGCGGCAGTCACCCTCTTTTTTGAGCCATTCGGACAAAATGAAAGTGAGTAGGGTGGTTTTGCCACTCCCGGCTACACCGCTTACCACAGCAAGTCGCGGCCTTTGGTCCTGGGCAGCCTGTGAGGGCTGGGAGCCCTGAAACTCTTCTCTTAAAACTTTTAACAGACCCAAACAGTCAATGTCAATATTCTTTGGTTGCTGTTTAAGAACAAGTTTTGAAAATATGGTTTGGATGTGGACCCGTTCTACTGGGGATCCACTAAGAAAGGACAGTGGGTCAAAATACTCATTTTTTTTGTAAAAATTCTTCAGGTGACCCACTGACACTTGTTTAAATAAATGGAGCCGTTTCTCAAAGCACATTTCTAATAAAACATTTTCAGTAAAGGCTTGCAATATATCTTGCATCTGCCTTGCTATGGTATTTATTACGTTTGTGGTCTCAACATCACAGACTCCATATTTGTCCTGGACAGCCTGAAGGGCTCTATTGAGGAGAATCTTGAGCTCCTGAACTTTGTCCAGGAACTGCTGATCATGTGTCATATGAGGCCTTTCATGCACACAAATGTTTCGTTCTTCTTTGATCTTAGTGATCAGGCCCTCCATCTCTCCATCATCTTGCCAGCGTGCATCACTGAGCCCTGCCACATCTTCGCAGGCTAGTCTTATGCACTTGTAGAGAAGTGATATATCAAAGCTTTGACACGAGGGATCTTCTGCAATATTTTTTTTCTCAAGGTTGGTAAAAGCCTTCCTCTTCTGTTCACCATTAAGTGCACGGTAATTGGCCGTTGAAGTGTGCGGGAGGTTCTTTAGGTGGTCCAAGAGGGTGGTGGAGGCGGTCTTCTTTGTGCCGCATTTCAGAGCGTAAGAGAGCACGGCTGCTCCCGGACCCTCCAAGATGCACAACAGCTTCAGACGCGGATAATCCACTGCCGCGGTGGCGGTGGCACTGGCCATGGCATTGCTCCTTCACCTGGGCTTCCCACATTCACTGCTCTGCAATGAAGTGGTTGGAACTCTGAGCTTTATTATACATATATATATATATATATATATATATATATATATATATATATATATATATATATATATATATATATATATATATATATATATATATATATATATATATATATAAATAGGGATTTCTTACGCCAAAATTACATTTTATGTGCAGAGTCACTCTGTGAACGCTACACTGGAGAATACTTGAGTCAATAATTTAAAAAGTTGCTTTAAAAATGGCACATTTCCTCAGACAAAGTCCAATGAATCATGAGGGATTCCGGTGCTAACGCTGTTTCTTTTTGCTGTTGACAACGTAGACTGTTCTTCTCATCAAGCATAGCTTGTCTTCTCAAAAATCGGTTATAGACCTCATTTCTAAATGCATGTCTAAAACCACGCACTTCAATCATTCAACAATGGCTCAAGAAGAATTAAAGAAAATTCAACTCAGAATAAATGTCCCTCCATTAGTTACTGAGGAAATCAGCAGAGCCTCATCATCAATCTCTGAAGTAATACCTGCTGTAAATACACTGAAAATGATGGCCAATGAATGAAAATGATGAACTTGCTCACCGATGAAAGCCCTGTCATAAAAAAAAAAATAATAATAATAATAATAAATGCATAAATAAATAAAAAAAAATAATGAAAAAAATATCCAAAGAGGTTTGATTCACTAGAAAATAACGACCTGCTCCCTATGGCCATATTTTTAGACCCAAGATATAAGGTAAAGTTTGTTAGATTTTAGTTTGTGACAGACAGAGTGAAGAACAGCATCACACATTTGTCTGAAGAAATTTGGTCCACTACACAAGAACAAATAATAACTAAGAAAAGCAAAAGTTCAAATGCATCTCGAACTTCTCAACCATCTACATGCAAAAATTTGCTTCAACGCTTTACGCACTCATTTCATCAAATATTAATGATGAAGACGACAACCCACTTTTACGACAGAGTCAGGAAATATAAAAAAAAATGTTATCGACAGGTATCACAAACAAAAAAAAAAAAAAAAAAAACACATTGTTGTGACTGAAGATCCCTTGATCTGGTGTTTAATGCATCAAGAAACTTATCTCATTATCTTTCAGTTAACGCCACTTTTCTTGGCTTGCCCTCCATCAAGTGGAGAAGGTAGTAGGCACCTACCAAAACGATAATTAATCCCAATGAAGTCTCAAGCCCTGGATCAGGGAGTGCTGTGAACTTATCATTAAACCTAGCTGTGATCTCATTGAACGTTTCCCTTTGTGTCTCACAACACAAAGGGGCAGTCACAGCCTGCCATCTAAAGACAACTCTGTTCCTCAACACAAAACTACAAGCACCTAATAACACACACACACTCTTCACTCAAAATATTAAAAATTATCATGGTGACTCTTACATCTGTCCCCATCTGGGGAGGTGACCACAAGTGTCCTCAGGTCGGACTGCCCTTCTGACAACCCTAAGTGTCTTGACACTCAACCCTCAACGTTAAAGGCTCGTTCACCTGGATGGTCAGTGAAGGGAGAGGAAAGCCAAAGTTGGTTGTGAACAATGAAGTCTCCAAGAATGAAGATCTCTGCAAAAGGGAAGAGAGTCAGAATGTGCTCCACTTTGGAGTCTAAGTAGTCAAAGAATTTCTTATAGTAAGTGGAGTTAAGTGAAAGGTATAACAACACAGATGCATTTAATTTGAGAGTGACTCTGTAGTTGTAGCAAGATGTTAGAAAACTCGGAAGATTCAAGAGCGTGGGCACGAGAGCAGGTTAAGTCATTGCGCACATAAACTCAACATCCAGCTTTGGATTGAAAATCAGAGTAGATAAAGTAGGAGGGAACAGAAAAGGAACAAATGTCAGTTGCCTTAGACACTTGTGTTTCAGTGAGGAAAAGAAGATGAGGTTTAGTAGAGGAGAGGTGGTGTTCTGCAGATTGAAAATTTGATTTATAACTTCGAATATTGCAGAAGTTAATGAAGAAAACAGTGTCAAGACTTAGGGTCGATACCAGAAGAGAGGTCCGACCTGGGGATATTTGTGGTCCCCTCCCCAGATGGGGACTCCGAAGCTGGTGTAGGATATTTTTTTTGAATTTTGAGTAAGGGGTTTGCGTGTGTGTAATTAGGTGCTTGTAGTTTTATGTGAAAGAAGAGGGTTGTCCTTAGAGGGCAGGCTGTGACTGCCCCCTTGTGTTTTGAGACAGAATGGGAAACATTCAGTGAGGTCACAGTTGGGTTTTATGATAAGTTCACAGCACTCCCTGATCCAGTGCCTTAGACCTCACTGGGAATAATTATCATTTCGGCAGGTGCCTACTGCCTCCTCCTGGCAATTGTATACTGGTATATTGATGCATAATTTATCTTGCAGCTAACTAGTCAGCTGTTCTATAAAGAAAAGGGGGTTACTGTTATTCCAACCAACCCTGCGGTCAGTGACGATGAGGAGGGCTATGACGATGATGACGATGTTATAGATCTCACCTTTACCCCAACCACCTACGATCTGGATATTTCAGGCACGAATCAACTCGGCCCTAGCTCAAGAAGGACGGTATCTCCAACCTCTTCAATGGAGGTCCGACAGGATGAGGACGACGAGGACAATGAAGACTATGTAGAGAAGAAGGAGGAGGAGGTTGCATAGCCACATAAGCCAGGACAACCACTTGGAAGAAAGTTGACATCAATAACCCATCCCTTCCTGAGTACGTACTCACTCCCTCTGAATACATCCAGTCTCTATTCCAGTACTTCAGCAAGCTCTTCAGCAAACAGGTCTTGGAGCACATAACCTATCAGACCAACCCGTATGCCATTCAGAAAGACATCATTATCACCTTCAATACTGCATTATATGAAGTGATGAATTTTGTGGCTATCCTCTTATATATGGGGATCATGCCAGCACCTACAGTTGAAGACTATGGAGCACAGGGTTCTTCAGGTTGCAAACCTCATGTCATCCAAGAGGTTCAAGCTTATGAAGAGGTTTATCCACTTCAGTAACTCTCAGATATCTGGCTCAATTGACAGATTCTTCAAAGTCCGGCCATTGTTTAGTTTCTTGAATACTACATTCAGGAGAGAGTCACAAACGCCCAGACAGTCTGTGGATTAAATAATGGTGGCCTATAAAGACAAGAAGTAGGTAACCTGAGGCACTACATCCAGAACAAGCCTGACAAATAGGGATTCAAGTTATTTGCCAGGGCTTCAGAGGATGGCTTCGACCACGACATCGTCCTTTACCATGGGGGTACTACGTTCGAGGTCTATGGTGTCTACCTGGCTGGCATAGGCTGGGTAGAATCACCAAAATAGTCTCTGTTCTGGCCAGAAAGAATATTTTGAGAAGTTGCTAAATGTAGAAAATGAGAGATTCATTAGAGATGATGGAGAACCGAATGAACAATTAATAGGGGAAGTGACAAGACAAGAGGTTGAAGGAGCACTGAAGAAAATGAAAAATGGCAAAGCAACATGGCCCGACGGAATACCAGTAGAAGTGTGGAAAGTCTTGGAAGGAGAAGGAGTGGACATGTTGCACCAACTGATCAGAAAAATAATGGAGAAGGAAGTTATACCAGAAAAGTGGAGAGAAAGTACCCTGATACCTATATTTAAGGAGAAGGGAGACATCCAGAGCTGTGAGAACTATCGAGGGATAAAGCTAATGTCTCATACCCTTAAAGTATTTGAAAGGGTGTTGGACAGTAGACTGAGACAAGTGGTGCGTATCGGACGGCAACAGATAGGATTTATGAAGGGATTTGGGACTGTCGACGGAATTTCCGCACTTCGACAGAATATGGAAAAACATCGGGAAAAGCAGAAAGTACTACATATGGTTTTCATTGACTTAGAGAAAGCGTATGATAGGATCCCACGGCAAGAAGTATGGAGAGGCCTGAGAAAAAGAGGAGTGCCAGAAAAGTATGTCAGAATTGTCCAAGAATGCTACAGGAATGTTACAACTAGAGTTCGGAGTACAGTTGGCACAACGGATAGCTTTCAGGTGAAAGTCGGCTTACACCAAGGATCGGCACTAAGCCCACTATTATTCAATATAGTGTTCGATGTCATAACGGAAAATGTCAGAGAGGAACCACCCTGGTGTGTATTATATGCTGATGACATTGTCTTAGTGACCGAAAGGAGAGGACAGCTGGAAAGAAAATTAGAAGAATGGAGAGTTGCTTTGGAAAGCAGAGGAATGAGGATTAGTAGGTCCAAAACTAAATTTTTTACGACGGATACAAGGGGCGATCAACAGGCCACAATTAGACTGAATGGTTGAAGAGAGTGAAAATATTTAAGTACTTGGGATCGATGGTAGACGAGACAGGGGAAATGGAAAAAGAAGTGAACTTCCGGATTCAGTGTGGCTGGAACAATTGGCGGTAAGTTTCGGGTGTGATATGCGATAGAAGGGTACCAGTAAGAGTGAAGGGCAAAGTCCACAAAGCAGTCGTTAGACCTGCTTTGATGTATGGGCTAGAAGCAGCACCTTTGAAGAAGATTGAAGAGAGGAAGATGGATGTAGCGGAGATGAAGATGTTGAGATGGATGGTGGGAGTCAACAGAACAGACCGAATTAGGAATAAGTACATAAGAGGAACAATGAAAGTAGTTGAAGTCTCCAAGAAGATCCAAGAGTCAAGGTTGAGGTGGTATGGACATTTGAGAAGAAGAGTTGGCGAAGACCACGTAGGAAGGGAGATCATGGAAATGGAGGTGGAGGGAGATAGAAGAAGAGGACGGCCCAAAAGAAGATGGATTGACTGCATAAACGGAGATCTTGGGGAGAAGAATATAAATCCAGAGATGGCAAACAATAGAAATACGTGGAGAAGGCTCATTCACAACGGCGACCCCGAATAGGGAAAAGCTGGGAAGAAGTCTCTGTTCTGGCCAGTACCATGTCATATTCATCCACCACTGCAATATTTACAGACAACTACTTCACAAGCCTGGACATTGTACGGTATCTCAAAGAAAAGGAATATAGGCATGCAGAGAATGCAGAGTTGGCAAGACTACACTCAAGACCATCAAGCAGATGGTAAAGAAAAGTACCCGAAGGGGAACAGTGGACTACACCACCAGTGATGGCGGGATCCTGGCCGTCAGGTGGAAGGACAACAAGGTTTTCACTTTGCTGTCAACTGACTTAGGGGTGGAGCTCATGTCTGGTATTAGCCGGTACTGCAGTGACACCAAGCAGAGAAAGAAGATAACCTGTCCTTCAGTCATCAAAAACTACAATGCCAACATGGGAGGCACCGATAAAAAGTAACATGTTGGTCCATCTCTTCCAAACACCTTTGAAGTATAAGAGATGGTATTTGCGCTTATTTGTTTATACCATCGATATTAGTGTCACCAGTGCCTGGCTACTGAACAGACGGGATTGCAAGGCTCTTGGTGAGGAATCTGGCCTGTCAAAGATTTCCGAATTCAAGTGTTCAGGTGTGGCAGCAGTGGGAAGCCAGTGACAAGTCGCCCACAGATAACTGTAACCTCCTCTATGCTCAGCACCACCGGTGAGGTCCCCACACCTATCTGAGGACACCGCAGTCACACCCCATGATAACTGTGAGGTTGGAACTGACCTTCTTCCATGCCCCTGTCCACAACAGCCGCCAGACATGCAAGTAATGCAGCAAGAAGGGGAACGTCATGAGGTCAAAAATTATCTGTAAGGTCCATCTCTCCCTTAATGCTGATCGTAACTGCTTCATCAAGTACCATGAAGCAGTTGCCTAGATGTCAGTACATGTGCCTGTGGACTATATTGTGATAAGCGAACTACCAGTAGAAGTACCTTCAGAAAAAAAAAAAAAGTACACTTACTAAAATAAAGAATTCATATACTTTTTATATTTGTATTCCTTGTACATTAATAAACATTATTATGATAGCATATATGTTTATTTTTTTCCCAATATTTTGTATTCTATTTTTTTTTTTTTTAGTTCATGGAATAATTCAGATGTAAGTCTGAGCATTTATTTGATTTTCATTTTCATGATAAAAAATAAATAAATAAATAAAAGCTTTGTAGTCTAGGTCTAGAATTTGCAATTTGCAAGTAATTCTATGGGTGTCCAATAAAGCGTTATTGTTTTCAAAGCTGACTTTTCATCTTTCACTGTTGTTCTCATTTTTCGTTCTTTTAAGTAATTTTCTATCCACTTTATACTTGTCCTATCTAGCCCTCTAATATCTTAAATTTCCAAATAAACCTTTCAAGGGAAACCTTATCAAAATCCTTCTTCAGATCCAGATACCTGGACTCCAAAAATCCTTTTCTTTTCTGCGTGATATGTATCACTCTTGAATATAAGCTTAATATATATATATATATATATATATATATATATATATATATATATATATATATATATATATATATATATATATATATATATATATATATATATATATATATATATATATATACTACTATATATACTACTACCACTTTGGACAGTGTTCTGGGACTGGCATCTCTTTTCTTTATTGGATATCTGTTACTCTTGGCCAGTGTCCCTCCTACATAAAATATATATATATATATATATATATATATATATATATATATATATATATATATATATATATATATATATATATATATATATATATATATATATATATATATATATATATATATATATATATATATATATATATATATATATATATATATATATATATATATATATATATATATATATATATATATATATATATATATATATATATATATATATATATATATATATATATATATATATATATATATATATATATATATATATATATATATATATATATATATATATATATATATATATATATATATATATATATATATATATATATATATATATATATATATATATATATATATATATATATATATATTATGTAGGAGGGACACTGGCCAAGAGTAACAGATATCCAATAAAGAAAAGAGATGCCAGTCCCAGAACACTGTCCAAAGTGGTAGTCAAAAACTAAAGGATAAGTGTCTTGAAACCTCCCTCTTCAAGGAATTCAAGTCATAGGAAGGTGGAAATACAGAAAGAGGCAGGAAGTTCCAGAGTTTACCAGAGAAGGGGATGAATGGTCGAGAATACTGGTTAATTATCGCATTAGAGAGGCGGACAGAATAGGAGTGAGAGAAAGAAGAAAGTCTTGTGCAGCGAAGCCGCGGGAGGAGGAGAGGCATGCAGTTAGCAAGATCAGAAGAGCAGTTAGCATGAAAATAGCGGTAGAAGACAGCTAGAGATGCAACATTGCGGCGATGAGAGAGAGGCTGAAGCCAGTCAGTTAGAGGAGAGGAGTTGATGAGACGAAAAGCTTTTGATTCCACCCTGTGTAGAAGAGTGGTATGAGTGGAACCCCCCCAGATATGTGAAGCATACTCCATACATGGACGGATAAGGCCCTTGTACAGAGTTAAGAGCTGAGGGGGTGAAATAAACCGGCGGAGACGTTTCAAAACACCTAACTTCATAGAAGCTGTTTTAGCTAGAGATGAGATGTGAAGTTTCCAGTTCAGATTATAAGTAAAGGACAGACCGAGGATGTTCAGTGTAGAAGAGGGGGGACAGTTGAGTGTCATTGAAGAAAAAGGGATAGTTGTCTGGAAGGTTGTGTCGAGTTGACAGGTGGAGGAATTGAGTTTTTGAGGTATTGAACAATTCCAAGTTTGCTTTGTTATAGGTGGCACAGAGGTTGTTGGTACTGTTTCTCTCCATCCGTACCTTCATTTCTTACTATTCCTCTTCCTCTCTCACCATATTCAACCTTCCTTACTTTTACTCCATTTTTTTTTTTTTTATCATTATCATCACTTCACCTCTCTTACCGGTTAGATTTATTTATGTGCGGGTGATTAATCCAATTTTTTTTTTTTCATGTATGCGTTCCATCAATTCTAGTTTTCTTGCCATCATTCCATCTATATTGTATACATGACTCCAGTATTGCTATATATTAGTCCGATATTAGTATACAGAACTTCAGTATTACTATGCATGACTGCAATATTAGTATATATGACTCCAGTATAGGAATGCATGACTCAAATATTAGTATACATGACTCCATTTTAGATGGAATAATAGCAAGAAAGCTGGAATTATGTGTACATACGTACGTTTCGTGAGTGCGTGTGTGTGAATGTGTGTGTGTATGTGTGTGTGTGTGTGTGTGTGTGTGTGTGTGTGTGTGTGTGTGTGTGTGTGTGTGTGTGTGTGTGTGTGTGTGTGTGTGTGTGTGTGTGTGTGTGTGTGTGTGTGTGTGTGTGTGTGTGTGTGTGTGTGTGTGTGTGTGTGTGTGTGTGTGTGTGTGTGTGTGTGTGTGTGTGTGTGTGTGTGTGTGTGTGTGTGTGTGTGTGTGTGTGTGTGTGTGAATAATAATAATAAACGGTTTATTCTTTAGGCAGTCAACAAACTGAAAATGTACATTGGGGGTGGAGAAATACTTGACATTAATCCTAAAGGTAAGTCAAATCTAGAAGGGACTATTGATTAATGGCTTGCACCATGGTGGGAATCGCACTGAGTCTGTACCGGTCCGTACGCGGCGCCTTTAGGGGCGTTATCTTGTTGTGGTGTCTCGTGGCACGGGTCGGGCGAGGCGAGTCAGGCGGCAGCATGTTTCTGAGACGTGGATGATTCAGAAGACCCCTTCCAAACTTCTCCACAGCCTCACGGTACCTGGTGGATAGTCTGGACAGGCTCAGGGTGTTCAGGGCTTCTTCATAGGTGGTGTATGCAGGGCCAAGGATGACCCTGCACGCCCTTTTCTGCACACTCTCCAACTGTAGCTGTTGAGTTTGTGTGAGGGAGGAGGACCACGCTGGGGAGGCGTACATGAGTTTGGGGAGGATGAAGGTAAGATACACCCCCCTTAACTCATCTGTCGGCGTCCCCAGCGATCTGAGTCTGCGCAGCATGTACAGCCTGTAGGTAGCTGATCTTATGGTGCTGGCGACATGCTGCTTCCAGGTCAGCTGGTCGTCCACCGTGACTCCGAGGAGCTTGGCACATCGGATCACCTGGAGGGGGTGAGGGCCCACTGAGAGCTGGGGAGGGGGCACTGGTATGGAGGAGGTACAGAAATGCATCACCACAGTTTTGTTGTGGTTGATGGTCATCCTGCTCTCCTCCGTTCACGTCTGCAGCCGCTCCAGAATCGCTTGCAGTGGCGAGTAGTCCGGGTTCTCGGTGGAAACTGGGACGCCCACAGTGCAGTCGTCCACATACTTCCAGCGATGGGGGTGTCAGTGAGGGCGTCGTTAATGAGGAGGAGGAAGCATAGAGGACCCATCTTGGTCCCCTGGGGGACCCCACATGTCAGCTGTTGGAAAGTAGAGACAGAGCCCTGATAGCGAACGGCCTGACGCCTCCATGTGAGGAAGTCGTCTAGCCACGCTATCAGGTTAGGAGGGAGACCCAGACTCACTGCCTTGCTGATGACAACAGTGTGATCAACAAGATCAAAAGCCTTTTTGAAGTCCACAAAAGCAACAGCTAGATAGGTGTTTCGCTTGTCCAGGTGGCTGTGGATGAATTCAAGGAAGCTGGTCAGGTAATGGGAGGTGGAGGTGGCTTTAATATTTCCAAACTGTCTGATATCCACGGTATTACAGATTTTGGTGTAGGCCCAGTCATATACAAAATCTTCACAAATAAGGCTAGGGATGGGGGTGATAGAGACTGGCCTGAGGTCATTGAGTGACTGTGGACTGGAGGTTTTGGGGATGGGGGTGACGTAAGATGTCTTCCAGTCCTCGGGGCAAGAGTGTTGGGAGAGTGAAGCGTTTATTATGGAGCATAGCGGTGTTGCTATCTCTACAGCAAATTCTTTGTAAATTCTTATAGGGAGGTCAGTGGGAGTGGTGGATCTTGGTTTGAATTTGAGTATTCTCTTAAAAACATCCACCGCCTGGACACTGGGGGGATGAGAGGGGGCCGGAAGATAGGCAGGAAGCAGAGTCGTGTGGAGGGAAGGAAAGGTGTGTGTGTGTGTGTGTGTGTGTGTGTGTGTGTGTGGTAGTAGTAGTAATAGTTGTAGTAATAGCAATAGTAATAATAGCAATAGTAATAATAGTATTAATAATAATAATAATAATAATAATAATAATAATAATAATAATAATAATAATAATAATAATAATAGTAATAATAATGATAGTAATAATAATAATAATAATAGTAGTAGTAGTAGTAGTAGTAGTAGTAGTAGTAGTAGTAGTAGTAGTAGTAGTAGTAGTAGTAGTAGTAGCAGTAGTACTAATCGGTTTATTTGTTGACAGCCGTATCAGCTGAAAATCCACATATTACATATTACTTTTACATTGTTACACTTACACTAACTCTGTTCGAAAAATTTAGGAACCTAAGCTCCCCCTTACACGGTAAGGCATCTCCGTTCTAGTCTCTCATTGAATCATCTCCTTTTTCGCCTCTCATTGAGTTGGGTATTTTTGTTCACGCCCCTCTAACAAACAAATGATGTTGGCCGCGGAATGCCTCCAAATGGCGGCTGGCAACATTTCTTTGTTAGAAATTAACTTCCTTGCCTTCAAGAAATGGGGGAACCTCATTTAATATATTTTCACTCTTTCCTATAAAATACAAATCTTGACCTGAGGTGATTACATAGGACCCAGGGATCACACCAGTAGCAGGGAAATTGCCATGGGAGTCGCTATTCCTAAAATGGCTTGCCATGGGAGTTGCCATAAAATGGCGACTCCCATGGAGACTGAACGCATCAGGCAAGGCAGACGGCTGGGATCGCTGACGGTTTGACGTCAGGGTCGTCATCACACGCGTGGTTTGGGAGACCCAAACCTGCCATTGCGGTCTCCCTTTCACTTGCACGGATCCTGGACAGCCAGGGTGGTTTGAGTCTTGCCATCACATGTTCCCTCCAACATCTCAGTACATTCCAAGGTCCTTCCACTCCCCGATGGTCAAGGTCGGCCAAGCTGTGCCGTTATATCCTCCAGCCTATCGACGTATATATGAAACATGAAAAGGTAAAGTTTAAAGTCAGTCTGTTAGTTGACAGGGCATAAAAAAAACATGTCGTTCAGAGATAGTGACGATATATACGTATACCTATCTTCTCTTCCAGGTGGTAGGTCATTTCCCAAAAACACAACAACAGAATTTGAAAACAGAATCTTACCCATTCATTTAGACACCGGCAGGGATTATGAAGTCGGCATGTGTAATATCTTATTCCCTAAATATTTCTACTGTATTACGGAAGGGGATCCAAATTCCAGTATATCGTTTTATGGTCGGGTTAAGCAGTCAAATTTTGACGTGTATGAATATAACATATATATGTATCTACCGGAAAGGAATATCATCACCAATTTTACCGATAAGAACACACCGGCCATAACTAAGGCGATCAATGGACAGATAGTGAGAGAACTTCAAGCAATTTTGAATGAGTCCTTTAAGATCTATTTCCCATACTCGGAAATAATCTATTACGACCGCGCCTTGGAGAGAGTCGTAGTTAACAATGCGATCGTGCGATCCAAATGACGATCGTATTTACAGTGATATAAGTATAAAATTTGCCTCACATATAGCTCGCATTCTGGATTTCAATCCAAATTTTTGCTACACCGTCTACTTTCAAAGATCTGGCGACGCCATTTCATCTTCCAGTGCGAGCGAAGCTTCCCCCTCGATACCCATAAAATTATTCGCTCAATACGTACGGCGAGCTGATGCGGGGACGGATTATATGTACGTTTATACCGACATAATTTCTCCTACGCGATTTGGTAACCAATTAGTTAATTTATTAGACGTATACCACTCCCCGGCGACAGCACCAGTAAAGGTGCGAATCCAGTTACATATAAACCACTTTCCGTATCAACTATACAGAGTGTGGCCATCAAAATTGTCAATCAAAGAGGCAAATCTATTCAGTTTGAAGATGAGGAAAACAATGTTACTTGCATGTTACATATAAGACTACGTTAACTTTTGTGTCTTAGACGTAAAGTTTTGAAGAGAATCGGTCAAGGTGGCATAAGGGTAGGGGTAGAGATAATGAAACAGGCAGGTGTTGCCTACTTCCGAGTCAAGCCACTCGCCTCGCTGCCATCTGCGCGGGAAGCTTCAGTGTTTTCCCGCGCGCCATAGCGGGGAAAGTGTTGACAATGTTATAGAAAAAAAAAAAAGGGGGGGGGTTCACTGTGGGACAGCAGAGACGCGGCTTTTATGTGAAGTGTGTGGGAGATGGCACACTAATCCACCCTGCCCCTCATGTGTGGAAGACCAGTGTGATTTATTTGAGTGGTGTGGGGTTCTGTTTCCACATCCTCCACCAGAACACATCTGCGAAGTTGGGAATCCTGATTGTTCTGGTAATCATTATTAGTTTTTTTTTTTTTTTTGGCGAGAATGTATAATAATAAAGATGAAATGACTGACAAGTTTGAGCTCTGAGTACATCTTCCTGTACAGACTCAAACTCGATTGAGGTTGAGCAGAATGGTGACGTAGCACACGTCGGCAAGCGTCACAAGCCAACATCCCACGCTGAGGTGGGGGAAGAGGTAAGAAAAAAAAAAAAAATCTACTACAAATAATAAATCAATAAATACGGTGCCACCGCCACTACTACCAGCTACTACTAATATCCTATTATTTTAAGACTCGCCACAGCCGGGACCGAGTGGATTATCGGAGGACGTATTAAATTCTTCCGAGACTTCAAGTCCCCCGCTACCTACACAAGGTAAATATCAAATCAATAATATTAATAATAATAATAATAATAATAATAATAATAATAATAATGATAATAATAATAATAATAATAATAATAAACTGTCGCTGCTACTTCTATTATTTTCCCCAGACACGCCACAAGCGGAAGCAAGCCACGATGAGCACGGCATGCCGGAAGAACCAGCGGAAGCAGGCCGCGATGAGCGCGGGACGCCGCGCTTCACCAGACATCAATATAACATGTCTGATCATGTAAGTAGAGATCCACTCGGTCTACTTACCGAATACAGGGAGTTCTTTATACAGGAAATTAGATCATATTTCACGTCACATGGCTCGCCATTCTCCCCCACCCTGAAAATATGTTCACACATTTCTCTGTTACTAGTTAAATTCTCTACCTTAGGCGAGAATGAACATCGAGTCATTCATATTGCTTTTAGAGCACGTCTGATTACCTATCAAGATGTGCCTGACCTTATTGATTTATGGATCCATCAACTGAATAGTCGGTTGGAAAGCCTTACCAGCAAGACTGAAGGATCTGGTTTTATCATTTCAAGAGTACAGAATTTTTTCATTAACTATTGCTTGCATGTCGCATGCAGTGGCATAGGAGATTATGTTGCTTATCTTAGAGGCGTGCGAGGTGGGAATGAAATTTTTAATCCTGATGGCTGACATTCATCCTGTGTTATTCAGTGTTTGGCGGCTTTCAGACTTCACGCTCGAGGTGTACCTTGGAAAATAATTCCAAAAATATTACGGAGACGGCATGGTAGAGAGAAATACGTCACGCTCTGAAAAGCAGAGTGTCCTGTGACTTGGGAGAACTTGAGTCAGTTAGAAAGGTTAAATCGCCTGTCTCTGGATGTTTATACATTGACCAAAAGCGGTGAGATGTACTATTTAACATTATCAAGAAAAGGCTCGCGCAAGTATAAAACTGTAACTCCACTTTTTTTACTAGGCGGAAGACATATGACGCTCATTAAAGACGTGGAGAAGATGCACCGGAAATTGTCGAGAAGCTCTCCCACCCCAGAGGGTCATAAGTTTTGCAAAATATGTTTCAGGTCAGTTCCTAAGTCTGTCAGTTTGAGCGATCACGAGTGTCATTGCGACTTCACTCAAACTCTTCTCTTTCTAGGTGATGCCGAAAAAGTAAATTTCAAAAATTTTGCCTACACCTATCAGCCTGCCTACTTAGCATTTTTTTTATTTTGAAACTATGATAAAACCTAAGGAGAATAGGAGTGTGATAGCTGAACATGATCCAATTGGATACTCGTATCTCATCATCAATAGGCATGGAGATATCGTGAAAAAGAGAAGTTATCTCGGCGAAGATCCCGTGAATAATTTCATTGATAGCCTATCCGAAGCTTGGCGAATCATCAAGGAAAGTGTAGTTAGCTATTCAATTAGCATGTCTGCGGAGGATGAAGTCCACTTCAAACGTCAGCACCACTGCGAGCTCTGCCATCAACCCTTTAATGTGAAAACCCCACCTCATAAACATCACGACCACTCATTACCACAAAATAATTACAAGGGGGACATTGTGCGCGCGATGCAACCTCTAGTGTCGTGACATGAAAAAATATCTCATCTCTCTGGCGCATAATATGAGCTTTGACGTCTCCTTAATCATAAAAGACCTTCAGTTGCCAGAGTCGCATGTGGACATCCTTGCCAAGTCAGAATCGCATTTATTGAAAGTAAGGATTAAAGAATTGCAGTTTCAGGACACACTTTCCATTATGAATGCTGGCCTCGGTCATCTCGCTCAGAGTCACGTGTAGGCGGGCAATGACACTCGTTACGCCCAGGAGATGGTGAATTACCTCCCTGAGGATGTAAGACGTGTAATTTGCACTTAAAAACAGTTTCTTTGTTATGAGTACATCACCGACCTTGCCTGGTTAGAAAAACATTTGCATTGACCACATAGGCCAAGGAAGAGGAGGAGGAGGATGGGTTAAAGAGTGGGTTGTGACGTGATCGGGAGGGAATTTTCATGACATTATTTACATCATGATTAAGGGGTGGAGAGAGACCGCGGCTGCTAGCAGCTGTCATTCATGTAATGTAAGAACATTTATATTGACCACGTGGTTAATGAGGGGGATTGTTCATGTAATGTAAGAATATTTGTACTGTCCACGTGGGATAAGGAGGAGGAAGAGGAAGAGGAGGAGGAGGAGGAGGAGGAGGAGGAAGAGGAGGAGGAGGTAATGTAAGAATATTTGTACTTAGGTTAAGGAGAGGGAAGAGGAGGTTAAAGAAGAGGCGTGAGTCGGGAGAGATCCACGTCATAATTAGAGAATAGGGATGAGGATGCAGCTGGGAGGCTAGTTATGTTGTTACCTACATGACCATGTAAATAAAGGTTAAGCAATGAATACTGTAAACATATCGTAGTGTCTTTTAGTGACCCTCTCAACTTAACATGGACAAGACATTTAGAGAAGAGATGCTGAATCTCTTCAGATATCCTGCACTCATAATTATCGCAGGTTATACAAATTCCGGCAAAACACACCTCTGCAATAAAATTATAGAGAAATATCAGCATGGAGTTAACAAAATTATCATTTGTGGCGTCTCATCGCATTCGCTGCAGCAGAATTCTCCTTTTTCAAGATAAGGTCGAAGTGCATGAGAAAAATATTAATTCCGTGATGGATGATGACAATCCATGTGCCGGTCCGCAAACGCACACGCTCTTGATATTAAATGACAATTTCCTCACGGCTGGCAATTCTAAAACGATAGCAGAGGCCTTTACCAAAGGGAGACATAAAAATTTATCAGTTATAATGATAGCGCAGAATGTCTTTTTCCCCGGAAAGTATGCTAGAACGATAACTTTAAATGCCTCACATTACATTCTTATGAAAAAAACAGAGATATATATCAAATCGAATGTCTGGGCAGGCAACTTTATGGAAAGGAATGCGCCAAACACTTTGTGGAAATTTATAAAAATGTCGTGCTTAGACGAGATCACGGTTATTTGTTGTGCGTTTTATCCCTGAACGCACCCGAAGAAATTTAACTGCGCACGAATATTGTGGATGAGCCGCCCTGTGAGAAAGACTATCTGCTATGAACGCCGTTTTGGACGAACTTTACCGGTATATAACGAATCCTGCGGCTTTAGGAGGTGTGCAAGCACTCTACAGAGAGGGGAAGAAAAGGGATAAGAATATAACACTCCACGATGCGAGGGCATATTTGCAGAGCGTCCGCACTTATACGCTTCACAAGCCGACACTGAAACGTTTTCCGAAGCGAAAAATTCTCGCTCCTAAACCGTCCGTCATTTTAACTTGCGATTTGGCAGATTTTACGAAGCTGCACAGACACAATGGCGGCGTTCGATACATCATGTTTTGCATGGAAGTTTTCAGCAGGTACTTGAAGGTGACAATGCTGACAAGTAAATGCAGTCGCTGTAGTCAGCAAGCGCTGAAAAAAAAATTTAGAGTCGAGAAGTTTTACAGACGTGTCGCGTCTTTTTATTGATCAGTGATCTGAATTTTATAATCAAGCAGTGAAAAAAAAATATCTAACTTTGAAAGGTATTACCTTGTATTCCAATTACTCGCGCGAAACAAAGGCGAGTTTGGCAGAAAGGATCATCCGAACCATAACGGCGAAAATATATAAACATCCCACGCAAAACAATACACTGACGTATATTAACGTCTTGCCTACCCTAATAAACACGTAAAATCACACCCCACACCACGGGTTGCGTGATAACAAGTCAGGAGGCAATTTAAACGAATGTATTTGAATCGGCCAAGAGGAAAGAAAGTCGTCAGTCATAAATTAGACATGGGAGACATTGTACGCTTGCAACGTGCTTCCCGAACGCAATTTAAATTCAATAAAAGTTATACCGTCAACAATACCGAGGAGCTTTTTAAGATAAGTTGTGTAGACTACTCACATAAAATCCCTATTTATTACATAAGGGATTTGGCGGGTGAAGATGCGACCGGTGCAATCTACAAGGAAGGACTAATGAAGTCCTCTCTTCCGACACATTACCAGGTCGATAAATTACGATTGAAGTTCGAGCGGGGATAAGAGAAAGTATTTCGTCCACTGGCGTGGATATCCAGATAAATTTGGCAGCTGGATAGATGCGGACGACTTAGTGAGATATGGATGAGGAAAAGCCATTGATATTGAAGTACAAGGATTTGGTTTTCCTCCTCTCTCACGTCTCCCTTAAATTGCGGAAGAAGGTCTTGCAGACTTTGTAAGCGCGAAGTCAATTGCATCTCGGAAATATTCACCAACTTTTTGAACAAACGCCTGACGGACGACTATACCATCATTAACCGTCTGAAAAAAAATCAAGAGTGATATTCGCACTGTAGCCTTGAAGAAGACGCCCGTGTACAAGAAAAAAAGCCATTCTAATTTCCAAACGAGGTGGCAGCATATTGGCCGCGTTACTCCCGATAGCCGTGTCGGCAATAACAAGTTTACTACAGAGATGAAAGAATATTGTATAGTTCCCGTCTAAGTTGTCGAGAGGTGTAAGTTTAAACCGGACGACGTCGCAACTCCGCACCGATTCACGTCAAAACAAGTCAAGAAAAAAAAAAAAACTTCACTTCCGCCGCCGCCTCCACCGCGGCTCCGCCGTCACGCATGCCTGTCAATCCGCCCTTGGATGATTTAATTCAAGTTGCTACTCCACCTTCCTTTAGAGAATACGGGTTATCTCTCTTGAAATTATTGGAGGGTATACCTGAGATTTCAAGGGATGTTTGCGGTAACTTACTTCCGCCATTTTCGGGGATAAGCGTGTTTGATCTCATACGAGTACTCGGCAACGGAAAAGGGGACGCGAAAAGACTTTCAGCCGATAAGCGTCCATTATTATCACTGCTACTTTGCTTGGTGCAACTCCCCGCGGGCGCCATCAGAAATACGGCTCAACGAAGTAAACTGATAGGTGGCGGGATCGGTCACATCTGGGAAGCATATTAAAATGAAAGGCTCCATCTTACTCTGTAAACAAGTAAGTACATCAATAACGCATGAGTCATTGACGTGCACGGTCCGCGATCGTCGCTGTTATATTGCTTACGTGGTAAATGCGGTCTCCACCGAACCGTGCGGGATTGCGCGGGACCTCAAAATGATTTATCCATACGAGAATACGCATAAGTCTAGAAAGAAACTCTACTCGCTTCATCGGGCCACGGCGGACACGAGAGATTAAACAGTACGTCCACACGTCTCCCACAGGAAGCGTAAATCTCCCTCACCTGGTGGCCTGTGTGACTCAGTATGGTTGGGGCGAGGCCATCGAGAGTAACGAGAAGGCGCGACAGGCAATTGCGACATCGAAGGATTTACTTTACACGGAAGGACTCAAGATGGATACAAGCGTGAACCGACGTCAACACTTCCAGAATTGCCTGAAAAAATATTGCCCTGCTAGCCATGGCGAACACTGAAGTGGAGCAGATTATCGTCCTGGAAGGAATGGGGTGCAGAGGTCGCTGCCAGGATGAGAGGACGAATAATTACCTGCCTATGGTGGAAGAGCTGGCGAAGCGACTTCAACCTTTTTAAGTTGAAACTATTCTGGTGAGGAATTCTGAATAAACTATATCATGTAAAATTCTAAAATAAATTTGATGTATGTTTGACGAATCGAGTATAAATGTATTCCTTAATTGGGATGGTCGTTATTATTTATTTTGATCATGGCGGGAGCGGAGCATTATCTGTATTTGACGAGTCTGGGCAGCACCGACTTCTACCCCCATAACCAGCCCCATCGCTTTGAAAAAAGAATCACTCCCACCATCCATCTTGATCCAGATAAGGAATATGAAGTAGGTCTGATAAACTGCTTTTATCCAAAACAGTTCTTGGGTGTAGTGGCGGGTGCTTGTAGGATTGAGATTTGGGCCATAGCCAACGCCGATGATACACGCATGTATAAACTCCATACATACACACCTCGAACGAGCACGGAGGTGGGCGATACTGGGTATATAGTTGACGTCATTAATATCGAATTGCCCGCAGAATTAAAAAGCAATATGAAGAAGGGCGATCAATTTCTTAACTATAATGAAAAAAACGCGAAGGGTGGAGTACGTCCTTCGGAATGCCCCACAGTGCGACAACAATGGCCATTTCTGCTACTTGACTGCGAAATTTGGATCCAGGATGGCTAAAATCTTGGGCTTTGATTATTACGCCAAGTATAATTTATACAGTTCAAACGCCGAAAACAAGTCACCCTTCATTCCCGCCCCTTTCCCGCCTCGCATGGATGGGGGGGGGGATAGATTTCGCACTATTTTACGCGAATTGTGTGTCACTGACGATATATGGCAGTCAGCATGTCAACGTATAAGAAGTCATAAGCATGGAATCCGCTTGCAGTAAAGATTTTCATCAGACTGGGTATAAATCGCTCAGTAAAACTATTATCGATTCAATTGCGATTCAACTCGCGGATCAAGTTGGCCAGCCCATTCACTTTGGGAGGGGTAAATCAATTACACTCTTTTTGCATATCAGACAGAAATAAATAGCCGTTGATTATGCTCGGCGTCTTATTCGTGATGTGGCGGTCATCATGACGATAGCTTTCACACCTCCCATTTGAGCGGAATATGACTGCTTTTTACGCAAAGCAAAGGCGGGGGGTTAGACGACATCCAGTTTTTTATTTCACTCCATTCAAGAAGAGGTGGAGGTCTATTTTCCATGTTTAGCGGCTTTGCTAATTTAGACGCTAATGCTAATAATCATGCTGGGATTAACGACTCTTACATTGAATTTAGACTGCCTGGCATTCCAAGACAATTTTTGGATCTATCAACGCTGTCTCTAGAATTGTGAGTTAGCGTGGTGAAGGCATACGGCGCGCCACTAGACGACGACGATCACGTCGTCTTTAGTAATGGCTTGAATAATACGATGTTTAAGTCTTGCGCTTGTTATTTTAACGAACAGCTTGTGGAGCTGCTATCACATCTATTTCTAAAGCTGAACTCTTCGCTCAAACCTTTGTTAAAAACTCTAACTTGAACGATTCTGGACTTGTTCCTCCCTCTCCTCCACCCTCTGACTACTTCATGCCACGTATTAAAATTCTTCGCAATGATGTTTTCCATGCCCTCGCTGGCCTAAACCCTCGGAAGGCTTATGGACCTGATGGGGTCCCTCCTATTGTTCTCCGAAACTGTGCCTCCGTGCTTGCACCCTGCCTAGTCAGACTCTTTCAGCTCTGTATGTCAACATCTACCTTTCCTTCTTCCTGGAAGTTTGCCTACATTCAACCTGTTCCTAAAAAGGGTGACCGTTCTAATCCCTCAAACTACCGTCCTATTGGTTTAATTTCCTGCCTATCTAAAGTTTTTGAATCTATCCTCAACAGGAAGATTCTTAAACATCTATCATTTCAGAACCTTCTATCTGATCACCAGTATGGGTTCCGATAAGGCCGCTCTACTGGTGATCTTCTGGCTTTCTTTACTGAGTCTTGGCCATCCTCTTTTAGAGATTTTGGTGAAACTTTTGCTGTTGCCTTGGACATATCAAAAGCTTTTGATAAAGACTGGCACAAAACTTTGATTTCCAAACTACCCTGCTACGGTTTCTATCCTTCTCTCTGTAACTTCATCTCAAGTTTCCTTTTTGATCGTTCTATTGGTGGTGGTGGTAGACGGTCACTGTTCTTCTCCTAAATCTATTAACAGTGGTGTTCCTCAGGGTTCTGTCCTGTCACCCACACTCTTCTTATTATTCATTAATGATCTTCTAAACAAACTTCTTGTCCTATCCACTCCTACGCTGATGATACCCCCCTGCACTTTTCCACGTCTTTTCATAGACGTCCAACCCTTCAGGAGGTAAACATATCACGCAGGGAAGCCATAGAAAACTTGACTTCTGATCTTTCTAAAATTTCTGATTGGGGCAGAGCAAACTTGATATTGTTCAATGCCTCAAAAAGTCAATTCATTAATGATCTTCTAAACAAACTTCTTGTCCTATCCACTCCTACGCTGATGATACCCCCCTGCACTTTTCCACGTCTTTTCATAGACGTCCAACCCTTCAGGAGGTAAACATATCACGCAGGGAAGCCACAGAAAACTTGACTTCTGATCTTTCTAAAATTTCTGATTGGGGCAGAGCAAACTTGATATTGTTCAATGCCTCAAAAAGTCAATTCCTCCATCTGTCAACTCGACACAACCTTCCAGACAACAATCTCCTCTTCTTCAATGACACTGAACTGTCCCCCTCTTCTACACTGAACATCCTTGGTCTGTCCTTTACTTATAATCTGAACTGGAAACTTCACATCTCATCTCTAGCTAAAACAGCTTCTATGAAGTTAGGTGTTCTGAGACATCTCCGCCAGTTTTTCTCACCCCCCTCAGCTGCTAACTCTGTACAAGGGCCTTATCCGTCCATGTATGGAGTATGCTTCACATGTCTGGGGGGGTTCCACTCATACTGCTCTTCTAGACAGGGTGGAATCAAAAGCTTTTCGTCTCATGAACTCCTCTCCTCTAACTGACTCTCTCTCACCGCCGCAATGTTGCATATCTAGCTGTCTTCTACCGCTATTTTTATGCTAACTGCTCTTCTGATCTTGCTAACTGCATGCCTTCCCTCCTTCCGCGGCCTCGCTGCACAAGACTTTCTTCTTTCTCTCACCCCTATTCTGTCCACCTCTCTAACGTAAGAGTTAACCATTATTCTCAATCATTTATCCCTTTCTCTGGTAAACTCTGGAACTCCTTGCCTGCTTCTGTATTTCCACCTTCCTATGACTTGAATTCTTTCAAGAGGGAGGTTTCAAGACCACTGCTTTGACCCTTTTATGGGACTGGCATTAAATTTTCAGTGGGCATTTTTTTATTAGATTTTTGTTGCCCTTGGCCAGTGTCATTCCTACATAAAAAAAAGAAAAATTATATATATATATATATATATATATATATATATATATATATATATATATATATATATATATATATATATATATATATATATATATATATATATATATATATATATGAAGAGATGCATCAAGCTAGCTTACTATGGTAGAGTATTAAATGTATGAAGAGGTAAACTCTGTCTTCTGTAGATTAAAGGAATAGGAGTAGGAACGCGGCAAATTACGTCCATGAAATAATATATGGAACCGCCCAAATTTTATCCACCAGTATGGCCAAGATAGTATACTATATAATAAAGCTTTACGCAGTAATCCCACCCATAGGTATAAAATAATATGCCCTCCCTATACACGTCTTAAAATGCTTCTCTCTACACCACGTGTCTGCTCTCTATGATATCAGTGCTGCTACTAAACTGCATGCGTGGGAAATGCCGCTGGTTCGCCCCTGTGACACCATGCACAATACTAGGGGACTGGGAGGGATGGGGAAAGTGAACAGCTGGAGGGTGAAGCCCCGCCTCCTGCCCCTCACCATGCTTTCCCTACTCAACATATCTCTCCATAAAACTGAACACTATCTTACAAAAAGTCACATGGACATTATTTGGAGGGCTGAGTAAAAATAAAAAAAAAAAAATAAATAAATAAAAAGAGAGCAACTCTTTAGCTATATGGTTTCTTTTTTTTGTAGGAGGGACACAGGTCAAGCGCAACAAAATATAATATATATATATATATATATATATATATATATATATATATATATATATATATATATATATATATATATATATATATATATATATATATATATATATATATATATATATATATATATATATATATATATATATATATATATATATATATATATATATATATAACCCACCGAGATGCCAGTCACCTAACAGGGTCCAAAGCGGTAGTCAAAAATTAAAGGATAAGTGTCTTCCAATTTCCTTCTTGAAGGAATTCAAGTAACAGGAAGTGGAAATACAGAAACAGGCAGGGAGTTCCTGAGTTTACCAGAGAAAAGGATGAATGATTGAGAATACTGGTTAACTTTTGCATTAGAGAGCTGGCTAGAACAGGGATGAGAAAAAGAAGAAAGTTTTGTGCGGAGAGGTCTCGGGAGGAGGGAAAGCATGCAGTCAACATGATCAGAATAGCAGTTAGCATTAAAATAGCCGTAGAAGGCCGCTGGAAGGGAGGAACAAGCCCTGAATCGTCCAAGGTAGAGTTTTTAGCAAAGGTTTGAGCGAAAAGTTCAGGTTTATATATCAATGTGATAGCAGTGGTGCCGTCTGATTAAAATAAAGGAGGGGAAGCAGATGAAGCAAAGTTATTGGAGATATTTTTGGCTAGATGCCAGAAGTCACGAGGGGAGTTATATCTTGAAAGATTTTGAGTTTTTGTCTTGTTGGAGAACACACTTGGCATGGTTCCGGGTAACTTTCGGCGAGGAAAGGGAGATGGGTAAATCAAGTGTTGAGAGACGACTTCTGTTTTATATAAAGTGTATGGTAACATATAGTGCGTCTCTACTGACTTTCCCACGCTCTCTCTCTCTCTCTCTCTCTCTCTCTCTCTCTCTCTCTCTCTCTCTCTCTCTCTCTTATGAAATATTCCTTGTAGTGCGCGTAACAACGTCAAGACAACCATCATGATTTTAACTATTTATCACATCATGACGTGAAAAAAAAAAAATCTATGACTATTCAGTTAAACAATCCCCTGATTCCTTAAGCCTCAATGACTACTTATTAACAGGCCGAATTCTAGTACCAGACTTAGCTCAAGTGCTACTAAGATTCAGACACTAAAGTTATGCCTTCATATTAGACAAAAAAAAAAAAAAAACTCGATGGTGGGACTTAATGAAAAGGATAGAAACTACGCTAGATCTTAATTCCCATTTTGACATTTTTGGGTTCAAAATAGCTTTGTTTGGAGCCACCTGTTCCCAGTATCTACTCAAGGGTACCATTTGCCATTACCAAGCTAAAAACTGAATTCAAGAACAGGAGGACACTATTAAGAAGATAAATCAAGAACTATAAACTGATAACCTATAGGAAACAAATAATCATGAAGAGAATCTAAGAGAACAATATTGGCAAATATTAAATAAATCCCACCTGTATCTGAGACAATGGGTAACAAATAGTCCCGAACTACAAAGGCAACTTGATATATATATATATATATATATATATATATATATATATATATATATATATATATATATATATATATATATATATATATATATATATATATATATATATATATATATATATATATATATATATATATATATATATATATATCTAAGAGAAAGTTTTAGGACACACTTTCTTTCAAAATCAGTGACTAAGGAACCTGATTGAATAACAATAAGTTCATCCTTATGTATGGTGTCAAAGTTAGTTGATGTATTAGGCTTATTACTCCCTCTGACAGTCAAGACAAGAATACTTTTTACAAAGCCAATGGAAACTGAAAACATCATGGGATCAGACCCTACCAAATAAGCTTTGTGATCAATGGCATCTACTTGACAATCAACTCAAAACAGCAAGTAAAACAGAAGGAAGAAAGAAACAAATTTGCTTATTTTAAGTGATACGAACAATAAAACATATGCAGCTTGTGCTTACCTTTGTAAAAATGGGCAAGGGAATTTGATAATAAGTAAAGCAAAAGTTCCCCCCCTCCAAAAAAAAAATAAATAAATTCATCATCTCTAAATTATAATTAACCACTGTTCTTCTAGTTGCTAGGCTGACCACGAGATTTACAAGTGTGGTGACCCCACACCACAGTATGTATTGTATTGTCAAGGAAGAAGAAAGAAGAAAAGATGAAAGAAAAACAAAAAGAGAATAAGATAGAATAAGTAAGAAGAAAGAAGTAATGAAGAAGATGAATGAATAACAAGTGGTCATACTACCAATGAAAGGGAAGGTAATTAGCACTTGATATCGAGGGAGCCGAGATAACAAACATGGACACAGGACCCACGCAATCCACAACAGGAAGACACCCATATAACATAGGATTTGAAAGAGAAAGTTGGTCAAAACGCGTGATTCACCGGAAGGAGAAGGCCAGCCTACAGAAAAACATCAACGCTTATTTATCTCCAAACTTCCCCCTCCCTCTGACTGGCCTCTGTATCAAGAACCACACTTATGGGCAGATCACATGCATAAATGAGCTATGTGAATGGTAGATATGTAAAATGTTATGAAAACAGATAATTTTCCGAGGAAAATAGGCAATCCAAAACGATTGCATCAATAGGATAATTCAGTAGCGTTTAATTGATGTTTTATTTACTATATATATATATATATATATATATATATATATATATATATATATATATATATATATATATATATATATATATATATATATATATATATATATATATATATATATATATATATATTATTTATTTATTTATCTATTTTCTTTTTTTATGTAGGAGGGTCGCCAGCCAAGGGCAACAAAAATTCGATAAAAAAAAAGTCACATTGAGCTGCCTGTTCTCGAATAGAGCCCAAAACAGTAGTAAAAATCTGAAAGATAAGTGTATTGAGACCTCCCTCATGAAAAAAAATCACTTCATAAGATGTTTGCAATAAAGAAGCAGGCAGGGAGTTTCAAAGTTTACCTGGATTTTTTTTTTTTTATGTAGGAGGGACACTGGCCAAGGGCAAAAAAAAAAAAAGGAAAAAAAAAAAGCCCACTGAGATGCCAGTCCCAGAAAAGGACCCAAAGTGGTACTCAAAAATTCAAGGATATGTGTCTTGAAACCTCCCTCTTGAATGAATTCAAGTCATAGGAAGGTAGCAATAGAGAAGCAGAAGTAGTTCCAGAGTTTGCCAGGGAGAGGGATGAATAACTGAGAATACTGGTTAACTCTTGCATTAGAGAGGTGGAGAGAATAGGTGAGAGAAAGAATCAGCGAGGACGCGGGAGTAAGGGAGGCATGCAGTTAGCAAGATCAGAAGAGCAGTTAGCATGAAAATAGCGGTAGAAGACAGCAAGAGATGCAACATTGCGGCGATGAGAGAGAAGCTGAAGACTGTCAGTTAGAGGAGAGGAGTTGATGAGACGAAAAGCTTTTGATTCCACCCCATCTAGAAGAGCGGTATGAGTGGAACCCACCCAGACATGTGAAGCATACTCTGTACATGGACGGATAAGGCCCTTGTACAGAGTTAGCAGCTGTGGGGGAGAGGGGGATGAAGAAAACTGGCGGAGACTTCTCAGAACACCTAACTTCATAGAAACTTTTTTAGCTAGAGATGAGATGTGAAGTTTCCAGTTCTGATTATAAGAAGAGGAGATAGTTGTCTGGAAGGTTGTGTCGAGTTGATAGATGGAGGAATTGAGTTTTTGAAACATTGAACAACACCAAGTTTGCTCTGCCCCAGTCAGAAATTCTACAAAGATCAGAAGTCAGGTATTCTGTGGCTTCCATGCAGGAAATGTTTACTTCCTGAAGGGTTGGACGTCTACGAAAAGACGTGGAAAAGTGCAGCGTAGTATCATCAGCGTAGGAGTAGATAGGACAAGAAGTTTAGTTTAGAAGGTCATTGATGAATAATAAGAAGAGAGTGGATGACAGGACATAACCCTAAGGAACACCACTGTTAATAGGTTTAGGAGAAGAACAGTGACCGTCTACCATAGCAGCAATAGAACGGTCTGAAAGGAAACTTGAGATGAAGTTACAGAGTGAAGGATAGAAGCAATATGAGGGAAGTTTAGAAATCAAATCTTTGTGCCAGACTATATCAAAAGATTTTGATATATCTAAGGCAGCAGCAAAAGTTTCAGTAAAGAAAGCCAGAAGATCAGCAGTAGAGCGGCCTTGACGGAACCCATACTGGCGATCAGATAGAAAGTTATTAAGTGATAGATGTTTAAGAATCTTTCTGCTGAGGATAGATTCAAAAACTTTAGATAGGCACGAAATTAAAGCAATAGGACGGTAGTAAGAAAGATTAGAACGGTCATCCTTTTTAGGAACAGGCTGAATGAGATGAATAATGGAGAATACTGGTTAAGTCTTGCATTACAGAGGTGGAGAGAATAGGGGTGAGAAAAAGAAAAAAAGTCTTGTGCAAGGCCGCGGGAGGAGGAGAGGCATGCAGTTAGTAAGATCAGAAGAGCATTTAGTATAAAAATAGCGGTAAAATATAGCGGTGATGAGAAACAGGGTGAAGATAGTCAGTTAGAGGAGAGGATTGATGAGACGAAAATTTTTAGTTCCACCCTGTCTAGAAGAGCGGCATGAGCGAAACGCCCCTCCTCCCCCTCCCTCCCCTGCAGATATGTGAAGTATACAACATACATGGATGGATAAGACTTAGCAGACTTAGCAGCGGAAAGGTGAGAAAAACTGGCGCTTAACTTCATAGAAGCTGTTTTACTTAGAGACGAGAAGTGAAGTTTCCAGTTTAGATTATAAGTAAAGGAAAGACCAGGGATGTTCAGGATAGAAGAGGGGGACAGTTAAGTGTCATTCAAGATTAAGGAATAGTTGTCTGGAAAGTTGATAGAAGAGTTGATAGATGGAGGAATTATGTTTTTTGAGGCACTGAACAATACTAAGTTTGATCTTCCTTAATTAGAAATTTTGAAGAGATCAAAAGTCAGGTTTTCTGGTGCTTCCCCACATGAATTGTTTACTTCCTGAAGAGTTGGACATCTACGAAAAGACGTGGAAAACTGCAGGGTGGTATCATCAGCTTAGGCGTGGAAAGGACAAGAAGTTAAGTTAAGAAGAAAGTTCATGAATAATAGGAAAAAGACAAGGTAACAGGACAGAAACCTGAGGAACACCTCTGAGTACTGTCTTAAATTATTAGTGTTCTGAGTCTGGTCAACGCCTGTCTGGTTCAGAGCTGTTACCTCGCCCAGATCTCACAACGGGTATGTCAGAAATGTTTTAATTCAACTGGGCCATTCAAAATAACTATTATATTTACAAACTCCAACCTTTTTCTGCTGCATTTTTTTATAATTATGCTTAATAAACATTTAGAGCTTCACTGAATTTAAGTGCATTGGGAGAGGAGAGAATATCTCCAAGTCTTACTTTTCATATGAAATGTAGGCAAGGTTTCATGTAACTTTCAGATAGCAAGATTACTTAAGGAATAAAAAGTAGTGTTGACACACATATAAAGAAAATAATAATTATGACTGTGGAAGTCGTACTAGTAGTATTAGTGGTGAGGGTTGTGGTGTAAGAATACAAAGAAGTGTTGATATATATATATATATATATATATATATA